>NW_022987342.1:8645940-8760940 GCF_902827165.1 Trematomus bernacchii | reverse complement strand
CCTCCTTGTGTCTTGTCTGATCCTACTTCCTGTGTTTGCCTTCCTGTCGTTAGTTTCTCTGGTGGGTCTGATTGTCTGATTGTGTTAACCTGTTGCCCTTGTGTTTCTGCCTCCCCTGCCCAGCTGTGTCTTGTCCTGTGATTACCCTTCTGTGTATTTAGTCTTGTCTTCCCCTGTGCTCCATGTCTGTTTGCCGTCGTTTCTCGTCCATTATACCTGTTCGTCTCTTTGCCCTTGTCCATGCTACCTGTCATGCTCCATGTTTGTTCCTGAGGTGTTTTGTCCTGATCCTTCCTCGTGCTCCCTGGTTTCCTTCCTCGTACTCCCACGGTTTTGGTAATGTTAAGTTGTTCCTTGTTTTCTTTTGTCATCAGCTTTCGGAAATAAAGCTCGCTTTTTGTTCCCTAACCTTTTTTGCCTTTTATCTGCACTTGGGTCCTATTTTCCCCAACCCTGACACTTGGTCACCCTATGTCACACCACCTGAACTGCCCCAAAAACGTGTTGTTCAAAAAGAAAATCAGGCAGTTTTAGAGATGGGTAGATACAAACTGTAGAAAAAATAAAACAGAAAGCAGATGTCAAGAGCTACTTCAGAGGTGGAATCTGATGAGTTTGAGTCAGGTTAAAAGTGCATCTTGGTTCATTTAGTCTTAAGAGGAGACTTGAGATCAGCGATGAGCCGGTCCAGGAAGTGGATCACTTCAGGGTAAAACAGACATGCTACTGAAATAACAGCAGCAGCACAGAACAGCTTGTTTTAATTTTCTCTGAAGTGGAACGGCTGGCTGCGACTACTGGGCCTCACATCACAGAGAGAAGAGGGGAAACAGAAACAGAGAGAAAGAGAGTCCAAAACGTTCGTACTATTTCAAGTAATCATATGACATTAAGATGACTTATGCCTCTATGCCAAAATCAATACAGATTCCAATGAAAAAAAAGCTGAAGAACTCAACAACGGTCTACCAGATGTTGCCAAAGTTCGCCCCTTTTTAAACAAGCCAGATGCTGAATAACTTATTCATGCATTCATCTAAAATACACTGGGAAAAAAATAACTTTAATTAAATGTATTATGTCAGTAGATTTCATATAACTGTATTAGGTTAGTTGAAAGCAATAATATTTCGTATTCAAACTTAATATTATTGCTTTCAACTAACCTAATATGTATTTAATATTAAAAAATATTAAATAATATTTAAACATAAAACACACACACAAGTCAATCAAGTGATCATGTCTTGATGAAGTCCAGGTCGCGTATATTCTCTGTCAAGTCAAGGCTCAAGTCATCAAAACAGTGACTCTGAGTTGAATGACCTGACCCCACTAGGTCCTCAGCCTCAGAGGTCAGCAGGTCATATCCGAAGTGGAACCTGCCGGAGCTCTACCACCAGGGAGTGAATCTGTTCTGTTACTTCTTGCTGACCATTGGCTGTTGGTGACACACTGTTGTTGTATGGAACTCCTTAAAAACGTTGTTGAGCATTGTGACTGTATCAGCTCATCCAACATACTGTATGATTACTTTAACACATCTTAGTAAGAATACTCAAAGAAAATCATTTAATTTTGCAATTTCGTTTTGCTAACAATTAATCACTTAATGTGCGCCTTTTTCTGCACACAAGCTACTTTTTATGATTGATTTACAATGAGAACAGAGTGCATGCCGCCATATGCCATCACCACCAGGAATAGCGCAGCGCGGCTTTTAACTAAGTGCTCAGCCTTTTTGTAAGGCCACTGGAGTAAATTGGTGGAAAAGCTTGTTTTTGATGTGTGATCATAACTGTAACTATAACTATCATAACTAAAAATATCAGCCCGTTTGTTTGAGCAGACCTGCGGAACTGGTGTTGCTGTCATTAAATTACATTTCATTTGGCTGACGCTTGCAATAAACCACTCAGAACAACAAGGAAAGTGCATATATATATTCACTTCAAGCAAGTCATACCATTGTAAGTGCTGGTGAATTAGTTCCAAAGCCTAAATGTATAAAAAATGTAAGTGTTTTTAATTTCATTCCCAAGGTACAATAGAAACAGATGTCTGTTAGTGTGTACCTTCATACGCAAATTGTCCTCTGATGAAGCTCATTCATACAAAGTGTGAGAGCAAGTACCTTTGGGTGGTTGTTCATGGTGAAAAACAAAGTCTAACAAATACATGGTTGAACAAAAAGGTAATAAACCCAAAAGGGGAAGCTACAGTAGTCTGACGTACAAAATCGGTGATACATTTTCAAGATATTGTTGTCATAGTAACATAAAAAAAAATGAAGCATTGGAAGGTTGCTCAACCCAGCGCCATGCCAGCAGAAAAAGGTGCAAGTGTCTAAATACGGGCTGGTTTGTAATGCTTGGAGACTCAAGCAAACCAGCTTAAAAATACAGGCATGCACTGTATACAATTCATGATTTCCAACCCCCCCCCACCCATCTTAGTAGGTCTTTGTTTATGTAAACAGTTACAAGATGACCCAATGAGAATAGATGTTTCCAATCCTAGGTTCTAACAATATGATGCTGAAAAAAACCAATAGCTGATATTTTGTCTTTTATCGCAGGGAGCAATTCATAGTGTGTCTAATCTGTACAAGAACATTGGTTTCCATTAAAGCTGCTGTCAATAGAGTGGTGCAGGGACAACGTATTTACCTGGAAATAAGCTGAGCATGAGTTCCCTCGACATACAAGCAATGGGATTTCTCCATAGGATTTTGGAAAATAGCTCGAAATAAGATCTGTGGAAAACGAACCCTTTTGATAAATGCACGTTTTGTTCAGCCGGATAATATCCACATGTCTACCCTACTTTTATAATTTCGAATCATAAATCTAATCGCCAGAAGCAAAATGCTAACGTTATGCTATAAAGGAACTACAGCAGGGTCGCTGCTTCAACGTTACGCCAACTTAAGATCCATATTCAAAACTACAGATTCTAAATGGTACAAGTTGAAGCGTTTGTTTGAACAGTTTGCAGGAGGCAGGTACTTGCTTTCAAGCAGAACAGGGCAAACAAACTTAGCGGGAGTGTTTACGTGTTCGGTGTAATGACGTACAACGTCCTCCACAACTTCTGTAGTCCTATTCAGCCACATGTTAACAACCATCGTTTTTCAGACACGTAAACTCTTCAAAAGTCACCAGTGGGGTCACTGCTGATGTATTTAATGTCGTAGAACAAAACGTGATCCGTCTCTTAAATGTGTCAACCACAGACCTTATTTCCAGCTATTTTCCAAAATCCTATGGAGAAATCCCATTGACTCTGAGACGAGGGAACCGGTAGTGGTAAAATGCTAACTCACTTCCGGGTTTTAGGACTCGTCACTGCACCACTCTATGGCTATGGGACATGGCATATAAAGTCTTAACATTTAAAAAGTAAAAAAATATAAACTTAATTTGCTTCTTGCTGCTTCTGAAATGAATCAAGATGTTTACAATGATATAGCAAAGTGATTTAGCTCGGTAGGATATAAATCAGCACTAAACAAATGATGTTGTTGCAACAAGGCACTTCTTGGAGTCTTTAAATTGATGCACCAAGGTGCTGGGAGATTAGAAGCCTCTCGCTCCCCAGTCATGATTATTCAAATGAGATGTTCACTTTGTGTTTGAGAGATTAATAGAAGGCTTGAGAAGCATGCAGGACTAGAAATTAAAATGGGATTTCCTTTCCTGCCCCCCTAGAAAAAAAAAATCCAAGTCAGCCTGTTGGCATTTTAAGCCTTTGGCCAAATCCAATATGCCTGCTGAGTAAGACGTTCTAAATTCTGCTCAGTATGACAGAGCTTTACACAGCTGCTGAGGTCTGAACTTTCTAAAGGAAAAGAACTTCAAGGAATGAAGAGGAAGCTGAAGAGAGCAGAAATATGATTTGTTTTACTCCAATACCTTTGTTTTAAAGAGGACATATTATGCTCATTTTCAGGTTCATTTTTGCATTGTTTATGTTTCTCATACTGCCTGTGCTGCAGCCTCTCCCTTCTCACCCTCCGTCTGAAACCAGAGCCCAGTCTGCTAACAAGTGTCTAAATCAAACTACGAAAGGTCATCACGCCGAACATTAGCTGCCTTGATGTAGTTTGTTTATAGCATCAAGTTATCTTTTTATTTCTGTCAATTGCATTTTGGCTTCAGAAATCACAAAGTGGTGTTCATATGTGGAGATTATCCTGCTGAACAAAAGGTGCTAAGTATTATGAACCTGTGTTAGCCACAAAGCTCATTTTCTGCAATATACAGAAATCCAATGGTAAAATCCCTTTGCTTTTTGTCTTTGTGCCCTTGCAATGCTAACTTCAGGGTCGGCCTACAAAAACACATCATCACTGCACCACTCTTTTTCTGTTGGGTGTGTTCATAATATTGTCAAGATCACGGCGTCTGGGAAAGCTGAGGCAAATAAGGAAGATTACTTGTAATGCACATTTTTGTCGGCATTCAAAAATACGAAAGACGGTAAGAAAATGTTGTGTGTTCCTAACAACATCACTGGAACCATTAACACTGACAACTCTGTTTCAGAATGAGTAGCTTCATGAGTATCTAGGCTAACACTTTAAAGAGAAACTAGTTTTTTTCACATTTAGAGTCTTTAAATATCAAAACTGCAACATTCACACACATGAAAGCATTCCCCCCTCATGCACACTGAGATATGAGTGGTTACAACCTGACTGGTTCAGAATTAGAGAAACAAATTCCCTGCACCCTTGAACACTTATGAGTTGTACATATTACTTTTGGCTGGTCTGCATGGTTACGCAATGTGTGTGCATTTTCATCAAAGTGTTTACTGTACACGCCCGTCACTGAGAGGGCTCTTCTTCCCCCACACACCCCTGCAGACATCACTTCACACAGAGCTGCTGAAGGGTCACACACATCCCTCTCGCTCGCAGCCCTTCAGTGACTCACTGCACTCTGGCCAAAGAAAAGGGTCTTTTATCATCAGCTGCACCGTACGCCTACACTGACTGGGGAGCAGGAGCGAGGGCCAGAGAGAGAGAGGACGGAGAAGAGAAGACAGGATGACAGACAGTAGTAGAGAAGTGAAAGTGAGATTAAAAGAAATACAGGAGAAGTGTATTAAATAAATGTGCAGCGATTATATAAACTGCACCAGCGGCAGTTCAGCTGAGGTAGACCTTGATCCTGAGAGCTGCAGAAGAAGAATGAGGCTGTGAGGCGGCACGCAGAGAAAATGCGTGCGGAGGCTTCGCAGCCAATGGGAGCGCTCATTTTTCCGGGATGAAGCGATGCCCCGGAGATGATCATTATACTGAAGAATATTACTGTGCATGTAGCAGGAAGGAGCGAGGGCCAACCTGGCACAATGCTGCCGTTATGTTCAATACTGTAAGGCATGCCGAGTGATGATGTCATCCAGCATCAGCACACAGGCTGAAATCCAATGTGTAGGAAGGGACATTGTATTAAGGGCCTGAATGTGATGAGGTACCTGTATATGTTATCATCAGAAACCAGCAGACTAATGAAAATATGCAATCAATATCTTCAAATTTGTGCTGGTAATTCATCAAAGCATTTAATCACGTCAATCATTCATAATCTGTGATGAATTATGATGTATCACAAGTTAAAATAGTAGTATTTACTGTGTTTTTGGGGGAGATAAAACAAAATCATGTGTGTTGGGATAAGAAAGAAATGCATAACAAACTGGAAAGAGAAATCCGTTTTTCTATTTTATCATAACATGATTTCAAGTTATATAACAGTTATGCCATTACACCGAGGTAGTGATGCTTCTTATGATGTCCAGTGGTCTCCAGTCAGTGTAATACATGCAGTGTGTGCTTATTTTTGGGATGTTTCTGAACGTTCTTCTAAACAAAGACAATGGTGAGGTTATTGTTTTTTAAGCCAAAGAGGGACATTAAAAGTCAGCGCTCAGTTTCAAGCTGCAATGTCAAAATAGGCAAGACATCTTTGTGAAGTCAACGTATCAGAACTGAATTTCAACACATTAATAAGATAACATGTTAGCCAAGGATCAAAGGTCTTATGTCTTCTATGATTTAGAAAAAAGAACGCTGCTGCCCGCGTCCTCACTAACACTAAGAAATTGGATCACATCAGTACAGAATCTGGTCTTTACACTTGCTGTCAAAGAATTGAACTCAAAATACTACTGCAATTTATTAAATCAAATTACTTTTCATATGTTTCACTGCACTGTAACTTTAATTTTATATACTTTATGTCTTACTCAATTTGATCCTGTCTTAATTTGAATTCTCCTGGCGTTTTAATGACTGTCTTAATGCTTTTAATGTTGTTTGTAAGTGGCTTTTAATTGCCTTGTTGTAATGGGTTATATAATTAGACTTGCCTTGCCTATAACTGGCAGCTGCTCCATGTGTTCCTACTACTGGATTGGACGGTTAGGGTTTGCCGAGCGGGGAACCTGATCAGGGACGCTGTTCTGTCAGTGTACCTTAGATTAGGACATTTCACAGTGTGTCAAATAATGTACTATATATTCTGGCTGTATATTATGATCAGATTGACAGAGATCACCCAGTGCTACTTGTATGTTTGTCTTGCACACACGCACACACACACACACACACACACACGCGCGCGCGCGCGCGCGCACGCACGCACGCACGCACGCACGCACGCACGCACGCACGCACGCACGCACACACACACACACACACACACACACACACACACATACACACACACACACACACACACACACACACACAGTGCCCATGATATGTGAGTGTGATTATCTATGGCCCTTGTTCCTCACATCAAAGAAAATGGCCTTTTACTTATTTTTTATTTGATTCTTTCCCAGTAGGCATTGAAATGTCCCTGACAGAGTGCTGAGTGCAGCTGCTTCCAACACCAGGGTGCACTTCCAAGTGTAATCATATTTCAAAGGTGCACTTTGCTGAGACAGGTAAGCTTTTTAAAAGCTTTATAAAACAAAACTGACTTACAGAAATGCTCAATTTTCTTAGAAATAAAACGTAATATACAATTATCTCCTGCTGGTTTAGCCTGCTGTGGGACAATCGATACACAACGGCAACAGTTGTAATCTCTGCCTCGAAGGATGTATTTATTTCCTGATCTTTTTTTATATATGGATTTTTTAGCAATACCTATGAACTGCTCTCCCTGAACATAAAAGGAATCGGTTAACATACAGTATGTACAGATGTGGATTATGAGGATAAGAAAATATTTATAAACAAAGTGTGCAAGTGTAACAGTTGTAAATATACAGTGGTGTTTAGTGTTAAATATTTCTTTGTAAATCATTTAGCATAATCACACAAATGCTGTGTTTTGTATTTAATAATTATGTATTCTTTATTTATTAAACGTTCAATACCTGACTAGGTCTAGAATCAGTGGGCGGAACCTCCAGAATGTAGTCACTGTACTCAGGAGATTCTTTTTGTGTGGACTTCCCCCTTTATATTGTGTCCCTCACGTTTCCTCTTCCCTTTTTTGTGAATGTTCCATGTGAGAAAAGTCGGTGTTAGGGAAAAAAAACACTTGAATAACGACTAATTTGTTGTTGTCAGTGAATAAACGGAGATCGCCTCGACTGTATGCTGGCTCAGATCTCATCCATCAACAACACAAAACACAACGCAGACACCGCAAATCGACACAAGTGCTAGGAGAGGGACGACAATATTTGTCCATTTGTATCTATAATTACTTTATTTTCCATTCTTTTTTTCTAAAGTAGTCTCAAAAATGGCATTTGGGGGGGGGGTTATTTGTTTATTTATTTAGAAAATGAACTAAGCAGAGCATTAATATAACATCACCTGGCTACATTAAAGAGGACATCCCAGCTAGCGGGGAACGTTCTCACAACTTTGGCTAACGTTACCTACAGGTTCTAATAATGATTTAAAGAAACGTTTTAATCTGATGTTCAAAGAACCTTTTTAGGATGTTTATTATTTCAAATAATGTTCCTATAAGGTTTAAGGTTAACTAAGACATAACGTTTTAACTGCAACATTCAGAGATTGTTTTGAGGATGTTATTGAGGCCTGAGATGACAGAAAGTGTTTTTATAAAATGTTCCTTTAATGCAGTGGTTCTCAAACTTTTTCTGTCAGGCCCCCCCTTTGGAGAAAAAAAAAAGTCGGGCCCCCCCAACACAAATAGTCAGGCTCAGTGGCGGCGCCAGAGATTTATTTTGGGAGTGCTGTGGGGTAGCTTGACGTTTCATAGAGGGTGCTCAAACATTTAGGGTTTCCCATTAATGTACCGGGCGCTACAGTGGAACTTTCTACTGCAACACTCCCCATGCATATACACAGTGTACCCGCAACTGTTACAATGAAGGCTCGATAATCAGCTCACGGTATATAGGTGTAAGCAGGGGTAAAGTGCTATTTTTATAGGTGGTGTGTAGACCTCACATAGGGGGGTCCGGGGGCAAACTCCCCCGGGAAGATTTATTTTTAAATATTGAAGTTAAATGCATCAATCTGGTGCACTTTGAGAGCAAAATTAAGAGATCTGGATACATCTCTCAACATCCATATGAAACAGAACTGTAAACAGATTTTCTTTTCCTTTATGGATATTTTACAAATCACACTTTTAAACTTTATTATTTTTTTACTGTCATATACTGTAGTATTTCATACCTGTTTTTCATTTATTCTCTTATTTTGTTATACCTATAATGATCATATAAAGGTGTGCCTCGGAAATAATTGTTTACATTAATGGTGACCAAAACGTTTGAGACCCACTGAGATAACTTAGACTAAAGTGAACTATCTAAACACTGAGAGAGTCCTTTAGCTCACTGAGTCTCTCAGTCTGACAGGAGAGGACTCTCCTCTACTTTGTTGTTGAAAAAACTCCTTATATCCGTTAGCGTGGCTCGCTAGCACCAGAAGCTAACAACAACGATCTCCGGTACCGGTGCGCTCTCTCTCTCTCGCTCACACAAAATGGCTCGTTCCACACACACACAGAGCCGAGCTTTAATGAAACACAGAGACCCAGACGTAATAGTACTGTACTGTATCATATTATTTTCGAATCAATAATTTTTCCAAATTTTTTTTTAATAACCATTTTTCCTCCTGGTGTCATGCCAGGGGGGGCGCGCCACCCACTTTGCATTATTATGCCCTACTGTTCTTTAAACGTTTTCACCAAAAATGTTAAGAATGTTTTTAGAGAACGTTATCCTATCTTTCAGAAGAACATTCTGGGAACCAAAATAAAACGTCCCGCTCAAAACGCTTTAAGAACAGTAGGCCATAATGTTCTAACAATGTTATCAAAACATCTCAAGAAGGTTATCAAAAACATTTGAAGAAGGTCATCACAAAATATTTTAAGAATGTTTTTAGAGAACGTTATCCTATCTTTCAGAAGAACATTCTGGGAACCAAAAGAAAACTTCCCACTGAAAACATTCCTAGAACAGTGAATGGTAACATTCTCAGAATGGTTTTAGAACCAAAAATGTCTAGCTGGGATACTGTATTATCCTCATTTTGTATTGGATATTAATATTTAGTGTGTGTGAGAGAAACCATGAATGTATTAAGAGAACTGGATACAGCGTCAGAGGCAGTGGCGAGCCGTGAGCTTTATACCTAGGCCCTCTGACCCCCACCCCTTCCCTCGAAAAAAAGAAAAAAAAATAGTTATTACGTCACAGCGTATACTTCAGCGGAATATCAAAACAACGGCCCAGGGTGCAAAACGCATCAATGACAGCGACCCTCTACCACACAAAACAACACCTGTGAACCCAATTTGTGTTCTTTGACATTGAAAATGATATTGCATTGTGTTTGTTACTTTCGTTGCAGTTGTATGTCTTAAGTGTAATTTGGCATGCTTTTATTTTGAAGGCGAGTTCACGCTGTTGACAGGAAGTTGTTGTTGCTATGGAAACAAGAAAAGTTTCACAGCGGGCGGAACTTGTCATAAAGTCCGCGATAATAAGACCCACCCATTTAGAGGGAAGATATGATTGGTCAATTGTACTGTCATTTGACATTACTCTCTCGTTCAGTTACTATAGCGGGTCCTCTGTGAATCGCAGAGAGGGCCAGACGAGCTTCTTTCATGTAACACATTCAAACAGAGACTGAACAGGCAGATTCGAAGGATTTATTTCTTTGGAAATGTTATTTTATTAAATCAAGTTTTTTTTTCGGTAAAACTAATGAAAAATATAACAAAAATAATATTAAAAAAATATATATTTAAAAAAAATATATTTGTTTTTAATGTTTTTAAATATTATTTTTTGGAATATCTTAGGCCCTCACAGAGGGCCTAGAGGGCCCTGACGGCTCGCCACTGGTCAGAGGCGAGGCCTCGTTCTTTGAGTGAGTTGCGCATGGAGACAAAATGGCATGATTCCCTAGAGCAACATTTCACAAATTACCCATAATGCCTGCCTGTCAAGAGTACCCGTAGGTGGACTCTCAGTGAGAGTTCAGACACATATTAATCATCACCATTTTGCCTCATCACTGACAGGTGTAGATGACGGTAATTTGGGCACGTTGTATTGTGAGATTGTTATCCGAAAGCAGTGTAAATGTCATGGACACTACTTGTTCCATTATTGAATTTTTGAGAGCAGTGGATACATTGACACACTCTTTGACACTCAAACAAAATGCAGGGCCTGATGGTGCAATATAAAATACATTAGAAGAAATGGATTCCGGACACAGAGAGGTTTGTGTTGCTGCTGAGTGTGCTATTATTCACAATAGCAGTATAATCCGGACTGAATGCGACTTTATGAATAAACAAAGCCATTCTGAATCCAGTCAACACAAACTGCACCCCCAACTCGATCCTTTTCACAATCGTTGCTTATTCCAACTAATTATTTAATCCTCAAACGTGTCCAGAACGAGCAGACTGTATTTACAGCACAGTAAATAGTGGATACAGAAGCCAAACGTTTGGGGTTACCAAGGTTACCAAGGTTTGGGCTCCGTGTGGGCTGAATGTGACAGTCAACGTGGTCTGTTACACAAACACAGTGTCTGCATTAGTGCTGGCACTTTGCATTTAAATTAGATTGAGTAAATCTAGCTAAGAGTTTAAAAACTGTGTTTCTTCAGGACATGCACACGATGAATTGCAGTTACTGTGGTACTCGCTCTTCTTATATGAAGATGACAATTTCCTGTGTTGACTTTATTTCTTTTTTAAATTATATTTGAGATATGCACACTTTAATTCTCATTTAAACTTCTGTACACAGACACTTCTACACATTTATGCTCCCCGTCTTGGACCACACACACTTTGAATAGTGTGTTAATAATATAGTTCTCCTATCCTCATCTTGTCCTGCTTAACTCTATCTTTTGTACCCCTCTCTCTGTTTCTCTGCTCTTTTTCTCCTTTTTCTAAACTATACTCCACTTACTTTGGCCCCACAAGGCAGCATTGTACAAGTGAGGACACTTTATAAGGACATCTCATCACACCGCCAGAGGTCCCCACGTTGTGAGTGTGTCAATATATTGATGTCCCCATATTGTGGTGAAAACCAACTCGCATACACGCTTGTCCAATGACACACAACAAAGGAAGCACATGGTAAATTGTAAACCATTACAGTGTTTCCCACAGATCTGAAATATACTTGTGGTGGTAGCCGAGAACGGGGGGGGGAGTGGAGCACGCAGCACGCTCAGTGTAATTTCTGAACTTCCATCTTTGATCACACCAGTTGGGACGCCTATAATCAGGCCAGAAAATGACACTTGTTCTGGATCCTTGTGTTTAAAGTTATGTGACTACAAAACTTTAGGGGGGCAATGGTTCTTTCTCCCCCTTGCTTTGGTCACGACCATCTCTGAACTCCACCTTTATTTAGATCATACTACAACATGTCTTTATATATTTGTGACTGTGTCTTGAACAGGTGAACGCCATTGTTGTGACCCAGTCACAGCGAGAAAACGTGTCCAAACCCAGAAAGACAGTAATTTTACTAGGTGTCTCCAGGAGCATATTTTGCAGGGAATAAAACATTATCAGACTCAAAAGGTGAAAACAATACCAGCGTTGCTATCGAGGTTGATGGTTTAGTTAAAGTATATTCATGCAACTTATTAAAAAACGTCTTTCTCTTAATTAACCAGCAATAGCACAAGATCAAAAATATATGCCTTCTGTGCTGCAGATCCATGCAAAGCAGGCTGCATAAACAGCAAAAAACATGTTAGGCATTGTGCACTGAGAGGCTGCAAAATTCCACTGGAACAATTCTGACTTCTGACTTTGGCTGGGAATTTCATCGATTTTTGGTAAATGACAGAGGGCTAACTGTGTGAGTGTCTGCATGTGAGTCTCCCTGAGCAGCTGGTAGCTTGCACGGCAGCCTCTGCCTCTGTATGAATGTGTAAATGATGACCTGTATATATAAAAGCACTTTAAGGTGTCACAAAGACTGGAAAAAGTCCTATATAAATACAGTCCATTTATCATAGATATCTTGTTCTATAATGCTGTCTTAGCTGATGTCTAATCAGTAAGCTGATATAGAGAGGTGATACCCCCAATTATCTTTAATTTTTCAAAATTAAAACATGCATAAACTGAGATTACAGAGCAATTATGTGCTGCCTGGATTTAAAGAGAAGCAGAAACCCAACCAACCCGAGGTTAACAGCACATCAGGAGCTGTCAGAATGTCTCTTAAGGACCTCATATGTTGTCTGACAGATAACAGCATCTATCCTGATGCAGCATATCAATAGATGTTCAAAAGCGCTGCTCTCAGGTTCCATGGAAGCGGCTGAAAGGCTTCAGAGGCTGCACTTAAGCAAATCCACATGTTTGCTGAGTGCTTCACACAATGCATTTATTTTGCTACCAGTCACACTTTCACTGACACATTGCATTTCACTCCCTCGTCTTTCTGAATAGTACCAATTACCGAGCAGTGGGAAGAGAGGAGAGGGAGGAGAGCTCTTGTAGTGAGGGGTATGAAAAGACAAATCGCAGGATAAAGACCAAATGATTTGCACGCTCATTTGCATGTCGGTCATGCTTTGTGCCCATCTTTACTATTGGCCCTCAGATTTAGATGTATTCTTCCAATGTGAAGCAGCTGTCATTATATCTGAGACATGAAATCCTTCAAAACTAATTGTAGCTGGTGTTTTCGTTCCCATAAGTCTTGCAGAGGGATCAATTTGTACGGCCATGCATCACATAAACTTGCAACTGGAGCTCTAAACTGGCTATGCCCATGAGTGCATACATGCATTTATGTGTGCTAGTTGGGGATGATGTCATACCTCTAAATTGTGAGACACCTTTAGTGGCAGACAGTGACATCACTGCGGGGAATCAGAGGCGCCGCTGGTCTTCCTGGTGTTCACATGTTATATCGAACCCCAGTAATTCTCTCATTATTCCTCATAAAATGTTAACAGTGCAGCAATTAAAGATTCTCTACCTGCACAACAAAATGTGTTTGGCTTTAAATGACAGACAATAATGATGGAATAATTGCCAGGGCCAAGTATAGGTGAAAATCCATCGCATTTAACTGTAATTTAAGTGCAAAATGTGTTTGTTCTATGGCAGTTTATGGCAATTTATGTCAAAGAAGCTCTGGACATTCAACAATCGGGTATTTATTGACATATGTTATATGATTGAACAAAACGTGAAAAAACGAGGGGTTACGTATGGTAACCCTTGTTATATAAACACAGGCGGAGCCCTCTACTGGACTCTATGGGTACTCCCCTTGATCATATCATGCAAGCATTCATTCACTGAGACTTCTATAGACGTAGCCGGCCCCGGGGCGGGCCTACCTGAATGCAAGCGCATCTCACCGCATAAAAGGAGGCCTCGCCTCCTGACTGTCATCCTACACTTCTCTTCAGCAAGCAGCATAGGACAGACAGGGCCCCGAGTAGAGGGCTCCGCCTGTGTTTATATAACAAGGGTTACCATACGTAACCCCTCGTTATATCTCTCACAGGCTCCGCCCTCTACTGGACTCTATGGGTACAGTGGGCGGAGCCCCGATGTATACACGCGCTGTCGTCCCACAACAACACTGTTCCATCTCACTGTCCCTGACTGGCTTTCTGGTTAGCAGCCGCTGCGCCTCACTCACCTCTCCCTCGGTCGTAACCGTGGAGAAGTCGGGGCTGGGGCTGACAGAGCACACTCTGACGCGCTTACCCTGCGAAGGTGTGCTCGGAAAACAGCGCTGAGGGCTCCCACACTCCGCCCATAGGCGGACGGAGAGAGTCCTCAGCACTGTATGGGCTCACTATGCACCACCTCTCCCGAGTCCCTAAGGAGCACCGGGAGAGCGCAAGTGCCCCATGTCCCCCACACTCAGACACGCTTACCCCGTGAAGAGTGTGTATGGACTATAATGTGGAGGGCTCCCCCCTCCTGCCCTAAAGCAGGGGGAAAGAGTCCTCCAGCCCCTATGGGCCCAGTGCACGCCACGTAAGCGCATTACGCCCGGGGAGGGGGTCAGATGCCCACTGACCCACAGACCCGCTCCCTCCTCACCAGTCCTGTGTTGCCCCAGCAAGCACAGACGATGAAAAGGAGCCAGACATGTCCAAGAGATACAACTTTATGAAGGGGCCTGGCGTTGACCAAGACGCCGCCGTGCATATGTCCTCCACACTCACGCCGTTAAATAAGGCTGTTGACACAGCCACAGCTCGTGTAGAGTGTGCACGGACCCCCGTGGGGAAGGCTCTCCCCGCCTGTCCGTAGGCATGTGCAATGCACTCGCAGAGCCAGCCTGCCGGGTGTTTCTTGGACAGAGCTTTCCCGGTCACCCCGCCCCCGAAGCACACAAACAGCTGTTCAGTGCGTCTAAGGGGAGCTGTGTGCTCCACATAACACGCTAGCGCCGGCACCGGGCAGAGGAGGTGCAGTTTAGCCTCCCTAGCCCCACTATGGGGTGGAAGATTAAAGCCCCCAAACTGAATAGCCCTGGACCTGAACGCACTCTTTAGGCTCTTGGGCACAAAGGAGGGGTTCGGTCTGAGTGTCGCCCCGCTCTGGTCACCCCGGATCACCAAGCAACTCGGGTGCACCGACAGAGCAGTTAACTCGGACACTCTCTTGGCTGACGTTAAGGCAAGTAGCAATGCTGTCTTCCACGACAGTGCTATCAGGGAGGAGAGCTCCAGAGGCTCAAATGGTTCTGTGACCAGAGCCTCGAGCACCAGTGGCAGGTCCCACTGCGGGGCGGAGGCGTGCACTACTGGGCGCAGCCTCCTGACCCCCCGTAAAAACCGCAACATCAGTGGCTGACTAAAGGCTGACCTGCCGTCAAATCCCTCATGGCAGGACGAGATGGCTGCTGCATACACTTTCACGCTGCGCCCTCTCTTCCTCCAGGCGACTGAAGCGCTGGGTGACCGAGGATATCGACCCGAAGAGCCCTTCCGTGGAAACGGGGGCCCCAAGGAGATCATCTCGGTCCTTCTTGGTCAGTGCGGTCAGACCTAGCCACATGTGACGCAACGCCACGGTGGCCAGGGACATCACACAGCTGGCTGTGGTAGCCATACCGTGGACCAGATTATTCATCTGGCCCACGCAGCGGTCCGAGTAATCACTCCCGTCCGCAGGCGGGGGGGCGGGATGTCCTGCCGAGGGGTAATCAGCGACACTCCCAACACACCAAGATTACTGGCCGCCGCCGCCATCTGCGCTCCGAGCCTGAACATCTTATCCAGATTCTCGAGGATTTCACGGTCACGCGGCAGCAGGGGCAGGGGCCTTCTCCTCTCTGCCCACCCGGCTGCCTGCGGAAGCAGATGGGCCGCCAGGCTTTCATCCAGGGGGGGCACACCGGGACACTCCGTGTCCGAGTGGCCCTGCACCCTGAGTATTCCAGCCCATGTTGCCACCGGAGCCTTCGTCCTCAGTGGCTGTCGCCACGTCGCCTCCACACACCGCCAGATGTCTGGCAGGGGGGCGAAACGAAGGCAGGCTGCGCCGGACGGGCCGGGCCGTAGAAGCCCTGACGTAGGCGGCTCACCGGCCTCGGTGGCAGCAGTGGGGGGAACGGTAAGCCTACACGAGGAATCAAACGGCAGGCGTTGCAGGCCGGAAGCGGGCCCAGGTTGGCCGCCACGTGGTCGGACCCCAGGCACTCGATACAGTGGCGGTGGAGGTTGGCGCCTGCAATAACGCCCAGGCACGAAGGGCAGGGTCGTTGCTCCAGTAATGGTGAGTCCATTTTTCTTCTTCTCTATCCGTCTCTCTTCACTCAGTTGTTCTCTTGCTCGCTGAAGAGAAAGGGATGACAGTCAGGAGGTGAGGCCTCCTTTTATGCAGTGAGATGCGCGCGCATTCAGGTAGGCCCGCCCCGGGGCCGGCTACGTTTATAGAAGTCTCAGTGGATGAATGCTTGCATGATATGATCAAGGGGAGTACACATAGAGTCCTGTAGAGGGCGGAGCCTGTGAGAGATATAACAAACTCTATATGAAAGACAACCAGGAAGAGAAAAACGTTTTGGGCAATGGTTATTGCAAGGAATGTACACGATCTTGGAACATTTTCTTGATAAATCCTTTCCTATGAGACAAGTAAATTGGTTCATAAAAGATAACTTACAATGACAACCCCTGACACTATATAGCTGAATAAGTTCAGTTATTATGTTCCTGATTAATGCTCAACATGCTCTAATACCCTATGAAAGACTAAACATATTTTCTCAAACAAACAGAAGTTTGTAGAGATGAGATTGACTTAGTCAACATTCCCATTGGAGTGTTATTATTTGCTTTGATTAAGTGTTGATATGTTTCTCACAGGTGCACAGTAGGGAATGTAATTTGGAGTCTGTCTGAGCAGTTACACTGTAGTTAGTCAGGGCATGAACAGTGTTACAAAATGTGGTGAAAACAGTTATTTCTGCTAAATGCACTTCCTGTTTCAGAGCCTTGTGTGTGTGAAGAAGAGAGTGTAGCTCTGGCACACAAAGACAGGGTAATGGGGGGGGGGGGGCATTTAGGTAAGAGGTCATCACTCAACACCTCATTAGACACAAATGGAAACATATTTTTGGAAAAGAAAAAAATAATCCTCCATTGTTGCCCTTATTTACGGAGGCTATTTGGAATTCCTTGGCATGTTTTTAGCCAGAGTAGAAAAGCAGTTTTATGATTGAGACCCTTTCAAATCACTGTGTGTGTGTGTGTGTGTGTGTGTGTGTGTGTGTGTGTGTGTGTGTGTGTGGTGTGTGTGTGTGTGTGTGTGTGTGTGTGTGTGTGTGTGTGTGTGTGTGTGTGTGTGTGTGTGTGTGTGTGTGTGTGTGTGTGTAAATATATGTCTCCATCTCTTTTATATTCTGATAAAAAAAACAATTTGCAAGCAATTAAAATGATCATAACTATTTGTTTATCATTCAAACTGTTAACCCTAGAATGCTTTTTGGCCGGGCGGGTACATGTTTTTCTTTTCTTTTTTCACCATATTATGCCTTTTTCATGTTTGCACTATTGGGAAAATCATACTATTTTCCTGATTTAATGTAATGTTTAATTATTGACATATTCCTTGAAAAATCCCGACTTGTATAGAAAAAAAATTGTTGTGCTCTTTTTCCATAAAAACTAAGGTAATTGTGTAAGCAGTATTCAAAGAGCTACAATTCTGATTTTTTTTTACAATTTGCTAGAAAGTGAAAGATAATATTAACATTTTTATGACAGTTGTGTGCATATTTTATGAAGAGAGGTACAAGGGTTAGGTAGGTCATTTCACTTATTGATAGCACTGGCAGCTGTTATATAGCAGTGCATACTAACTTCACATTATATTTCAGAGTAAATACTTATTTCTCACTCTGAGGTGGGGCAGTTATATCAGACCTATTGCAGCGTCTTCATCAATGTTTCAGATCAGACAGATCAGCATGTTCAATGACCAACATGTGCCTAACTGTCGCTGACGCCGCTGTTAGCACGGCAGCACATAGAGAACACTGATGATCTGTCAGAACCTTCCATTAATGCCCATGTTAATAATTAATAGAGCAATGCTTTGGGAAAATAGCTGGGCTGTGAGAGAGGGAAGGGACTGAGAGGGGAGACGGGGGAAGAGACCCTTGCAGCAGTGACAGCTCTGAAGAGAGGGTGAGGTGGGGGGCTGAGAGAGATGTTATGTCCCAGAAACAAATGATGGACAGCGTGTTTGGATTCTCTCCTTTTCTAAAATCCTTTTTTCATCCTCAGCACTTTTTTCACTTAAGTCTGCTCCTACCTTGCTAATGGCTAGAAGGCTGTATATCTGTGAGCTGGACCATGTTTAAAATGAGTAGGAGTCCTCATCTAGTTTATTTAGTCATTATGATGAGAGCAATCATGATTTAGGTAGTAAGGAGAGGGTTGGGAGTTGATGGATTGTTCAAACAAAGGGAATTGTGTTCCCATCACAATAATGGTCTTATTGACTGTTGACCTTCATAAATGTTGGATAAGTACTTTTGATTCAATTTACAATGGTGACCACATTCTTAAAACAGAGACAGTCTGTAGCATTATAATGTTAGTGATATAAACCGATAATAACCATTTAGTGGGCTGATAACTAGGGATGTCCCGATCACCTTTTTTTGCTCCCGATCCGATTCCGATCATTTGATTTTGACAATCTGCCAATACCGATTTTTCCCGATCCGATCTTTATGCAATGCATTAAGAGGAAAAAAAAGGTAACAGATAACGGCTGGTCATCCAACGCGATGAATTCAGCTATCTTGGCTGTTATTTTGTTGGCCTTTTCACTGTTCTGGGGAAGTTTCTCTTTCCTTTTAAAAGTCTCTGAAAGTGTCGGTTGTTTCAGTGCCGTTACCTGAGTGGCCGCTGTGTACTGGTCGTGTTGTTGTTGGTGGTGTTTGTATTAGATTGGTCATGTTGAACGTAGCTCTGTTCTTTCCACCACGCGGAACCTCCGCCTTGCAAACATTGCATCTGGCTGTTACACTGCCTTCGCTTTCAATTTTATAATACTTCCAAACTCCTGACATTTTCTCTGTCCCGACTCCCGAGTCACCAGCTGAACGTAGCCTCTTGTTAGCTTACTGCTACTATTAGACACTGCGCCCTGCCCACTCTGTTGCCAGAATTGAGAGAAATAAGCAACCAGGTCTATGAAAACAAGCCCAAAAGAAGCAACACATACATGATGTTGTGTAATTTTAAACCAAAACTAAGGCCTCAGGATGACTTTAAGACGTGAACATGGTCATTTTTGTTTTGTAACATTAAATAAAATGTATAAAAATATTTTATAAAAAAAAAAAAAAAAATTCCGATCCCCGATTTTTTTCTCCCGATCCCCGATCACGTGAAAATCACGTGATCGGCTCCGATCCCCGATCACGTGATCGGATCGGGACATCCCTACTGATAACATTCTAAATGGTTACAAGGACACTTAAAATGAAACGTTTTTGGTAAAGGAACAACAGTCATGGCATGAAATATGTGTCGCTTCTCACCCTTTCAAGGTTCCTTGCAACCTGCTCGCAGCATTTTTCCAGATATTACAGGGCTCCTTAGAAAATGCATTTCCTGCAGAAAATGCGTGTGAATGCTGTAAACTGTGAACATTTGTGGCTGAATTTAGCTGAAAATGCAGAAAAAGCTGAATATGTTATTAGCTGAATGGTCTCTGTAGCTGCTTTTAGCTACAGAGACCAGTGTGTTGCTGAACTTAGCGGAGAAATGCAGAAAAGTGAAATGATTTGAATCAAATTGTTACAGCTCAAATGTATTGCAATGACTTTGTTGAAAACGTGAAAGTGAAATGTTAAACTGGAAGAGTAGTGAAGAAGCTTAATATTTAAAAGAAAAGCTACATTATGTTTCTCAGGGAGAGACATACTGCTGCTGGGATCGTCACATGGTGCAGACGATGAGATGTGAGAGGGTTGTGGAGAGGAGTATGAAGGAAAGGTCTATTTTTGAGCAGTGCCAATATAAAGCATGCATGCCCACCACCTCCTCTGCTCTTTCACCTCCTCCATCCCTCCCTCTTTCTCCCCCTGCGTCCCATTTCCCTGTGTAATTAGGCCTCTAATTAGGGCTGTAGATGTTTAGGAGATGAATGCCCACTGTCAGCTCTGCCTCTCTCTCTCTCTGCACCGTCAGTCTGCAGCACAAAGACTCAGAGCTGACTTCTCTCACAAATACTGCTTTTGTGTGTTTAAATTTGAGCTGTGGTTTTGTATATTCTGCCTGCTTATGAAATGATAATGTCGTAAAATGCAAATATGGGCTTCATGCATCAAAAAGGATAGAAATACAGTATGTTCCCCACCACCAAAAGGATTATAGGAGAAGGCATAACTAGAAACTGGCAGCAGGGGTATTAAAACAGCACAATAATGAGTGAGGAGGTTGTGGTTCATGTCCTAGATCATTCTCACAAGGTCTCTAGTGCATATTTTTCTTTAAGATGATACATGATGTAATAAGTCAATCTGCCTTTGCCATAAACGTATGCTCTCTCATCACATGACAGGTTAAAAATGGCAAATTCTACATATTGCCACATGTCAAGGTTGACAAATGACACATATCTTCACATGTAATATGAAGATTTTAGAGAATATACATCCGTCAGACATTGGACATGATTGTTGACAGTTGTTTTTGTGTCTGCACTGACTTATAAAACACCAAGAGTACAGTTTCAGTGGTGCAACGTTTCAGAAAAGGGAATAACATTTCTACATTTAACATTTCAAACAGATTTCTTCTTTTGAACCCTACAAACCCAATCTGCCAGAAAAAAAGTTCCTTTCCTAACTACATCTCAATCTTCTTACCTAAAGGACTCATTATTGATGAGGGGTGTTATCCAGGGATGTTTGATATGTACCAATTAAAGGGCACTCATACAGAAAACAGTCATATTGCATAATGATTTAAAAAAAAAAAAAAAATTATTCTCTTATTGTCATTTCACAGTACAGGTACTATGTAACGAAATTGTTCCTCTGCCAAATGCAGAGGAACAATTTTGTTCTTAGTGTTAGGAGCAGTGTGCTGCCGTGGACGGCGCCCGGGGAGCAGTGTAGGGAACGGTGCCTTGCTCAGGGACACCTCGGTAGTACTTGGTCTTGCCGGGACTTGAACTGGTAACCTTCCAGTTGCTAAGCCAAGTCCCTATCTACTTCGCCACCACCGCCAATGATACATAAAGGATGAATACAAGTACTGTAAAGACAGTGATTATTTATATTTCTTGTTGCAGTTGTCTAGCAGAAATATTACAAACACATGTTGGTCGGAAAACATGTCTGTAGATAGACAGTTGAGAGCTGACAGGAAATGAGGGGAGAGTGAAATTGGGAATGACAGTCAACAAAGGTCCTGGTCCATGACAGAGGATTACATGGCCAGTCCCTTTAACCCAGAGGCCACCAGGGGGCCCCGTCAGGAAGCCTCTGTGCTTGAGAGACGGATCAAATGGCCTCTCGCATTCTAGATATTGCTACATGTCACATTGTTTAACATAGACGACTGTCACATATCGTCATAATCTTTCATTTATACAATTATTTGCAATAGAGTGGTGTATAGTTGACCTATTTTTGAGGCTAAACAAGTTCATATTGGAAGGGCTCCCTCAACAAAAAATATGATTCCATTGGATTTTGAAATATTGCAAAAAATAGGCTTTGTTTCTCACGTTTATGGTACCCACATGTTTTGTTCACCAAGCTAATCTCCACAATAACACCACTTGAATGATTTTTGTACCATAAATGGCAGATTCGCAAGAAGTGAAAAGCAACGTTAGGCTATAAATAAACATTGCGGTCACATGGCAGCGCTAAGCTAACGGCGGCTAATGTTTGGCTTCAGTAGTTTCATTTAGCCGCTGTTTTTATGACACATAAAAGCTTCAGACATTCACCAGTGAGATATTCACTGATGTATTTTATGTGGTAGAACAAAACTTTAAAATCTCTTCAGATTGTTTTAACCACCGTCCTTATTTCAGGCATCTGCCCAAAAACACGTGGGAAGTGGTAAAATGCTAACTAATTTCTTGGTCACTCATCATTCCTGCCACTCTGTACTTGCCTATCCTACAAAATGTATGTTATGCTAGCAGATGTGATAGTTAAAACAGTCAGAAGAACGCTGGCAGCAGTAACGACAAGAAATAAGTAGGAGATTTCACCAGCTGCATGGATTATATGTCGCTGTGAGGAGTACGAATACCAGTCTTAAACCACATGACTCAGAACGCTCCTACTCCTGTTTGACCTGTCCTTAAGCTTATTATATCGTCTTGTTTTTCTGCTGGTGTTTTTTTTTTTTTTTTTTGTATCATGTAATGTGACCTTGAGAGCCTTGAATAGCGCCTGTATAAATAAAATGCATTATTATTATTATTATTATTATTATTATTATTATTATTATTAGCAAGACACTGTGTCCCTGCTCACTCCAGCTGCACTGTACAGTAGCTGACTGCCCTAGACAATAGGAAACCAAACATATTGCTGCTTGATTAACCTTATTCTTGCCATCCTACACCCCTCAGAGGGCTGAGGATGAGGATGGTTCTGGTGTCGGCATGTGGACTCCCAATATGAGTACATCATATTGGTTTTTTACTCCTAATTTCTACATCCTATAACCGAAAAGCCTTTTTTGTTTTGGGCTGCTTACCTGATGTTTTGTGACAACACACAGGGGGAATGTTCATGCAGAGTGGTGTTTATATCAGTGGTGAACCGTCAGGGCCTTCAAGGTATTCAGAGAATACCCTAAAACACTCAGATAAAACAAACAAAAAATCGATTTAATTATATAAATACAAAATGTAAATAAAATGAATAAATGAGAATTGTATCTTTGTTGTTGATCTGTAATATTACAGTGGTAAGTTGATTTGTTTGTCCTTCTCGGTCCATGCACTACGCATTTCAGTGGTTTTGTGTTAGAAAGAAAATGCAACCAATCAGATATTTTTCTGGGTCTCTGTAGAATACCCTTCAACCAAGGTATTCTATATCCTTGATAGAAGGCCCTGGCCCTTACACTGAATGAGAGCGTACGTTTGGATTGACAGTTTGATCAACCAATCATATATTGATTTGTAGCCAATGGGCGTATTCTTTCAGAGTTTCCCTCGGTTCCAGGGTATTCTAGAAGGCCCGTTAGCTCACTGGCTCGAGACAGAGGATCTAGATAAATGCGACGTAGCAATTAATTTGCGGCGGTGGCGGCGGGGGGTGTGTGTGTGTCTACAGAAGGTCCAGTTGTGATAGACACAGTTCGCCTCTGGTATATATACTGTGTGTTTATATATATGTATGTAGGTGTGGAGTATCAACAGATGGATGCATAGGTGGATGTACATATGGAGTGGGCAATGTGTGGGCTTTAAGTGGTTGCATGCCTGGTGGTGGGTGCAGGCTTGAGTGGTCGTTGGATGAGTATTTGTATTTGTGTTCATGTATTAGATGATACTGTCATGTGTGCGTGTGTGTATTAAGGCAGTACACGGTGTGAAACAGCTGATGAGTTCAAATTGAAAGCGTGACAGTGAATAAGTGGGAGAAGGCTAAGTGCCTGCCAACAGGCAGGCAGCTGCCGCTCAAATCCCATTCATCAACATCTTAACATGATTCACTCCTTCATTCTACACTGAGAGATAAATCAAGTACAGTACGTACAGTTTTTTTCTCTCTACCTCAAGTGTTTGGATTTCAAACAGCCATTCAGTGGCCCTGTCCTCTAGCGTCAGTATCGAAAGCAACCAGGTGACATACACTGTAAACTCGAATAAGTTACAAGAACACAACAAAAGTAATGATGACAAATCTAAAAGTCAAATGTTTTCAGAGCTTCAGTGTCTAAAGAGGTCCCATTATGCTTCTCTGGGTTTTCCCTTTCCTAAAGTATGTTATATAGGTATGTTATATGGTCTGCAAATGCTAAAATCCCTGTGTTGCCTCCAGAGGGAGGAGGGAGTTTCTCGCCTCCATTGGACTCCTTTGTTTCCTTCCGTAACATAATGACATCACTATGTAACACTTGCGCCTCTATTGGCTAACGCTCCAACACATTGTACATGATAGGCTAAGGTGCGGGACATCTCTAAGTGGTTCACCAATCACAGAGCCGGCCAGCTAACCAATCAGAGCAGAATGGGCTCTGGTTTCAGACGGAGGGTGAAAAGAGGTGCTGCAGCAGGCAGAAAAATAAAGAGCTTTTTGAACATTAAAGCATGGAGACATGTCACAGTAGAGGCACTAAATACTAATATGAACCTGAAAATGAGTATAATGTGCCCTTTTTAATAACTTTGATTATAACTAAATAAAATAAAAAAATGTACTTACTGATTTTTTCAGTTACTCTGACTAAACGTCTTCGGTCACCTTGAACACCGAATTATGTTAACAGAACATTACAAATAAGTACACAAACAACTTCTGCTGCCAGATACTCAAACATCTCCATTCATCATTCCTAGATTTAGGTCAATCATTTGGCCAGGTTGAGTTTGATGTACATGCTATAAGATTCTACTTAGAGTTAAGTGTTTCCAATGTAATGCCTAAATCATTACATGATATGGTTTTTATATCAATTAATCTCACCCCTTCAATAAATCGACCATTTAAATTGTTTTTATATAGCCCAATATCACAAATTACACATTTTCTTGGGGGCGTTACAGTGTGTACAGCATACGATGCCCACTATTCTTAAACCATAGCAGCATACTGGGTAAAACTCAGAAGAAACCCCACAATTATCATGAAAAGAAACCTCAGGGAGAGCAACAGAGGAGGCATCAATCTCCAAGGCTGGACAGACGTGCAGAAGAAGTTGTGTTCAGAGATCCAAAAAGCTAATAAATGAACTGCATAGACACTCCAAATGTATATAACAAAAGTCTTCAAGGTGCTGCCAAAAAAAGATAGTGGAGTGGTTATCAGGCAGGACCACGACAACAGGCACAGCCATTACTCATGATACAGACGTAACCTTAATTACTTACCACATGCCGTGTGAGGCGCATTTATAGTTCATAAGAGCATAGATATAGAGGACATGAGTGCATAGAGATGAACAAAAGAGAAAAGAGAGGTGAAAGGTGAAATGTGAAAGTCCCTCGACAGTCTAAGCCTATAGCAGCTCAACCATGACAATTATGTTATATATAACAACAAATATTAGTTTAAAACTGAACATCCATTTCATGGCTAACACTCTGTTCATATTCATTATGTTTGGTCGTTTGTTAATTATCTTATTGCCGCTTTTAAATTGAGAACATGCTTTTTCCAGGAAACACATTGTGCAACCTCTTTCGTGGGAACAATAACATGCTGCTGTCTGCGTGATCACATATTAAACTAGTCCTCTGTGTCCCAGTTTAATTAGAGACTAAGCCTCTATGCATGCAACTTCACACTTCTTTACAGCACTGTAATAGACAAAGCCTTTTGTCTCTGCCACTGATGGGCTCAGTTGTAATGAGTCCTGTTTTACATTTGTCCTCAAATAGAGAAACCACCATTACAAACACTCATCAAACCCATTTTCTGTCCCATTTATCAACCAAACCTCTGAGTTCTAAAGAAACAACAGACACAATAACAATGTAAAAGTTTACAACGGCAAATTAGTCCACTTAGAAATAGCAATTCTGGCGGTCTTAAAAAGGAAAACAGTGTGTAAAACAGTGTGTAAAACAGTGTGTAAAACAGTGTGTAAAACAGTGTGTAAAACAGTGTGTAAAACAGCGATTTAACAGCTCTCAGTAGTTTTACAACTCGAATCGCCCATGACAGACAAGTCTTCTAGACATTTGCCCACAAAGACGCGCTGCATGCTTCAATCCTCATAAACGCCTGTAGGAACAGTGGGTGGGCCCAGTTAAAAAGGCTACAGTGAGAGTGTGATAGAGCATGGAGCATCATTAGGTTACACTGGAGGGGAGCATGATATGATTGCCATTTTATTCAGTGCTGGTCTGCTGGGTGTTGAGCTACCTTGAGAGATGTAAACGCAGCTGTTCACTTGAGTGAGAGTTGTTCCGCCAGGGAAGGTCGTAATTCTGTCGACACTGAAGAAATTAGAGTCTGCCGCTCAGGACAGCATACAGCTCGTTCATGGAGACAGGAGTCTAACTCAACCAGCAACACTCGTACCAGAGGAAGGCAAAGGTCGAGCGGGGAAAATTGATTGAAGAAATAATTAATGGAACAATTATGGAAACATTCTAATTTGATTGGAAAACATACCCATCTGTTGAGTCTAAGTTTAAACACAAGTTGAGAGTACATCAACATTAGTAGACTGGCTAGCAAAGAAGCTAGCAGTTCAGTTAGCTTAACATAATGAATTAAGTTGAAGACGTTAGCTAAAAGTTAGTTAGATAGTTAGCTTACGATATCCTAATAAATCAACAGTCATAATAGTTCAATGTAAAAGCTGAAATAGTTGGACTTGCGTGTGATCTGTACATCTCCCTGGGGCCCAAAAAGCTTTTTACCCATACATTACTATTGTAAAAATAATAAAAAGGAAAACTGCTTACAGAACAACTTAAACTGCAAATAAAGTCAAATGTGACTTTTATATGAGATTTTATATTTCTAAAACTTTCCTTTAGCCGAAAAAAGCTATTTGAAAATTGCTGATGTCAGCCATTGTAAAGTTACTAGGTTAAACGGGAGCTAACAATATTGCGCATATTCAGTCGGACACATAATCAGGGAGTAAACTACGATGCTAGAAAACCTTTTGTAATATTCACTAGGCGTCAAGCTATTTCAAGGTCGAAAAGTGTGTTTAAAGTCATTGTTGTGCAAACTAGAGGTAAACACCTACAAACGTCCCGGTGTAAAATGAATTCAACATTACAAGGGGGTGCTAAAGAAGGGTTCCTGGAGGAGATTGGACAGTAATAAAGAATAACCAATGCATGGTGTTAATCAAAGGTTTGATCTCCGCCCTTTTTCAACAGCTCTGTGGGGATTTTGATCTGACAATAGAAAGGCTGAACTCTGCACCAAACGGCCCGAGCATGTTCAGGTTAGCGTACAAAGGAAGGGTCGCTGCTGGAAGGGGGGGGGGGGGGGGGGGGGTTCAAGCAGAAGGACCATAAGGCCTGGGATCAGAGGCCTGTCAGGATGGAGCGTCAGATGGTTGACGCGGAAGCTGCTTGGCATGCATTAACGTTCACTCAGGTGCACATGGAGAGATAGAGACAGAGAGCAAGAGCCACAATGTATGCATACGCAGTGACATCTGTTCAAAAGTCATTCTCTTCTTCTATTCATGAGCAGCCAGCCACAAGCCAAGATACAGGATTACAGAGTCTCTCAGGTTGAAAGAATATATTCATTATGACAGAGACGGTATGCTTTACTGTTTGCGCCGGCTGGAAACTGCGCAAACAGTAATGTATGTATCACATACAGGACATGATGACCATAAGTGTTGCACAGTGAAGACATACACCACTGTTTGTTTAAGAAGTTATTCTGAGAAAGAACAAGCTGATTCCTGACAGCATGACTAAAAGTGAACACATTTACATTGGCGGATGCTAAAAATGAAAGGTGGTTGTGTGCAGAGGTGTGAGGGGAAGCCCCAGTGTGCTGAGACATGTCAGCAAAGCGAACAGTTCTGAGAGAGGCCTTTGAGAAACCTCAAAGAGCTAGTTCCTTAATAACCCTACCAATTCATATCCAGGTTTTCATTTATATTCCCCCATAGTTGTCTTTAAATTGAACACAACATTCCACACAGTCTGACAGTATTACATTTATATTCAGAACAGTTTGTTCCAGCTCTTATTTGAAGTGATGATGTTGACACTCATCAAATTCAAGACAGAAGTCCCCAGGCCTCTACTAGAGAAGTGGCTATTTGATTATGTATTCTATAATTATATATTGTGCAGAAAATAATTGTAAAATGTGCTTTTATCTGTGCCGATGTTTATGCTTCTGTGTCTGTTGTGTTTGTAAGAATTTTGTATTAAAGTGCTTTTAATTGGGCATATGTGCTTTAATTGTGCCTTAATTGCGCTCATGTGCTTCTCCGTCTGTGCACATGTGTTTTGTCCAAAGGTTCTGCCTGATACATCACTTGAGATCTTTGAAAACCTTGGAATCTCTGGTAAAGTGTGGCTGTCCCACCAGTTAGTGTTAAGGGTTTCGAAGCAGTAGTATGCAAAGGTGAAAAGAAACCAAACAAAAAAAACAATATCGACAAGCACATTTCTATCCAAACATTTATTGAATTTCTTCATCATAGAGATGCAACGATAAGACTGTATATCGATTATTCAATTTTTTTGAAAAATTGCCAGCTATTCACAGTAATGTTAGATGCTTTACTCAACGTTATATCATGATAAAGTGATTTTGGACTGAAAAATAAAGAAAGGTCTTGGATCGGATGGATATTTTTCACTTATATCTGACGTTTTATTCAATTAGACCATACAACAACTGTATAATATATACGATTCTTTGTATACTTTCTGGTATATTTCACTCTTGGTATCAGTATAGCAGTGGTTCCCAACCTGGGGGGCGCGCCCCCCTTGGGGGGGCGCCAAAGATCGCAGGGGGGGCGCCAGGCCTCAGATGATTTGAGGCCAAATATCATATTTAGACTTTTTTTTTTTTACATATAATTGTAACGCAATACATGATTGTCACTAAAAGCCTTGTCTCTACATTACAATAAAATATAAAAAATAATTGATTAATTAATTTGAATCAAAATTCAAGTTAGTAGCTATTATAGACATAAAAAGACAGAAATGTATAATTCTTTCTTTAATAGAAATGTTTCTTCTGCCCGTAAAGTGTCCAAACCAGGCTTTTCTGGATAAGCGCATTTTTAAAACATAGTCATTGTCCATGCCGGTTTCAGATTATTTGTCACAGTTGCTCCGATCAGATCGGTCTCCTCCATTTTGTAGATTATTTACGACTTTTGAATCCACATAAACACATCGGCAAAATCCGGCTTCCTTTGAGCATGTGTTTTAAACAGTTTAATCCCTTTGTGAATTGTTTCCACTTGCGCCGTCCTTTAATTTCTTCATACAGCGGGAATCCAAATGAATGAATCCTGAGTCCAATAACCATCAAAGTCACTCCAATAGTGCTCCTTAATTACGCTTTCATCCTCCTTTAACAACATACTTCACATTCATCCAGTTTGTGACAGTAGTTGTAGCATTTTTGAGACTTTTAAACTTTAATTACCGCTGTTGCGCCTGATAACCCCCCCCCCCCCCCCCCCCCCTTGTGTGTGTGGGGGACACACACACACAAGGGGGGGGGCGCAACTTCCAACAGGAGTCATTTGGGGGGGCTCTTGGGAAAAAAGGTTGGGAACCCCTGAGTATAGGATGGGTTGATTTGTATAGTAGTGTATCCTTCTTTTTCTCCTACTGTTTATTTTCATGAATAACTTTCCGCATTCCGTCTGCAGGTCCACTTAATCAAGGGAAAACGATTTGTCACAGGTAGTAAAACACCAGTCAAACTGTCGAATGCACACAAGGGACCAGATGTAATGGAATCATAGTAGACAAATGGCAAAGCTAGAGAAGAGCAACAAGTAGAAAGAAGTACTGTATATAGACATGAAGCATTTTTGCAGTATCTTATGATTTAAGTGAGATTATATGGAAATGCCTGTGGTTTTGGGGTATCTACGAAGTGCACTGGTTAATCACGACAGGAAATTGGTGAGGTCTGAGTGTGTGCAGAACAACTGGCTGGGTCTTTCATTTCAATTTTCCGCAAAGGAGAAAAACGAATAAAGCCTTGCAGAGCAAACGGCTGGCACATGGGAGCTTCGGGCAGCAAGTGTGCAGAATTTACAGTTGGAGGATTAGATCTAAATATAAATTATGAATCAAATCTCTCATTAAACTATATTTAATCCTCCTATAAAACCAATAACGAAGGTTTGTTTTCCATCTCCCTGCTAACTGCCAAGAGCAATAATTCTACTTCACAATCCTCGCCACCGCAGTCTGGCCAAAATATAAATTACTTTGACAAATATTTTTCCAAAAACCTCAGTAGCCATATGTAGAATCAGTGGAGCAGGAGCATGACTTAATCACTTTGACAAGCCAGGCTGAGGATTTCATCAGTGGATTATCAATATCTAAGTACAGTGTGTGAATCTAAATCAGAATGTATATTAGATTAGAAGATTTTGGGGTGAAATGTCAGGAAAAGTGATTAAATGAAAGCCTTTTAGCTTACGATGCACCTTTACACACTAAGCCGATATGTTCCTCTGTCAACACACCTTTCAAAGCGCTTTCATCTGTGATATGTGATCAGGCTACTGTACTCAATGCTAATATTTTCTCCCAGCAGCCAAACTCCCCTATTAAAAGCCCAGGTGGGTAATATGACCCATGTGGTGCAGTCATTTCAGCCACTCTGTTATTCAAACAAGCAGCTGTTCTGTGTTTGATTCCCAAAACCAGAAACCACCTCCTCCCTCCTCCCCGACACACGGACTGCCATGTTGTGGGGTCAAGCTTATTTTGCGAAGACAAACACTTATGGGTTGATTTGTCTTCAAGCTCCAGGCAGGCATGACTTGGCAGACAAAATCAAGGGGCAGAGTCAATTTAACAGACTTATGTTGGGATAGTAACTGACATTCAAGCTGTAGTCTGGGACTCCTTGTGATTTAAGGGCTGCATGCAAGGTTTCTCACGCAGACATTGTAAAAAAGTCCACATCAGTTAGGGTCAGGGCTCTGAGTGGACATGATTTGACCCTGGCTTTCAGAACATCAAGTACAGCGTCACAGATATATTGTACTGTATGTTGAACCCTGTGGCCTCATCCTTCCTTACATCCAGTGATTGAAAATGACACAAGAAAAACACTACACACAGAGATAACTATTAGCAGTACCATTGCTTCTACTGCTCACTCTCTGTCAGATACACAATCACTCACTTCTTTATACACTTCAAAGCAGCAAATGTCCCCAGTACAAGCACACAAATACACACACTGCTTTTGGCTACTGGTGTGATCATATCTCTTCTTATGTCAGACAGAAAGAAGGAACCAGGCCATGGTAAACACAGCACAGCTTTGATGAAGAGGTGTGAATAACAAGTATCATTTAAAAAATGTGGTACGATGAACACAGGAGAATCTTTCTTGGTGACATCTGATGCATTTAACAAATGAGCAAATGATTAGAGACATTTCAAGCATCAGAGTCACAAGGCAAACCGGGGTAGATAAGATAAGAGGCAGATGTTCATTTCCGTCATTAAACCCGGAGCTGTAGTGTTAAATCTCACGCGGACATTTCTTACATTTTAAGAATAATTAGAAAGTAAAAAAACATACTTTTGACTAAAGTTAGATTGACACCATTTTCATATCTGTTCACTTAAAGTGGACCTATCATGCTATATTTGAAAAATATATTGTAGGGCCATACCTATATAAAACATGTCTGTGAAGTTTTTTTTTCAAAATACCAAACAGATCACCCATTGTAGCCATGCCTCATACGGCTCAAACCCCTCTTTTGAAGCCCTGTTAGAGAAACGCGGATCTTGGGTCCTTAGCTTGAAAAAAAGAAATAAGAGGAGGCGGAGCTAATGCCTGATCAGAATTCTACCGGAGATAAAGTTAAATTCGGTTGTGATAAAACGCCATCCTGTTTAAACCACGTCAAGGATTATTTCTGAAACAGTATGGAGCTCAAATGCTTTTTCTCTTGCAGGTTTATCACAAGGAGTTCTTTTTTTATTTCCTGCTTTTTAAACACATGTGCTCTACAGTACAGGTTAGCTCTGAGTGTTAGCGAGGCTTGCTAATGTAAACAAAGACGAGATTACGTCCAAAACACGTCAGGCATTGTTTCTGATAGCAACTTTCTGTGGGTCTGCCGATGTCACCACGGATGGACACGTCAGATCGGATGGAAATCTGTATCCGCTCGTTGTACACCCGTTTTTAAAAGATTTGGGTACGGAGGAAAAGAGAGAGGTTTTCATTTTTTGACGCTGCGTGAGTTCCCCGACGCACCGGGGACACATATTTATGTATAAAAGACATCACAAAGTGCATTTTGCATGATAGGTCCCCTTTAATATAAATCTACTGCCCAAAGCCAGTTAGCTTAGCATACCACGAACACTAAAAAGAGTGAAATAGCTAGCTAGCAAAGCAGGTAAAGGTAAGAAAATATGTAATTCTTTGTTTTAATTTCTTCCTTTTTTTCAACTATAAACAAATAATGTGTTAATTAATGAGCTTTAGAGGTTCTTGGAGATGTATTTCACCTTTGAAGAGAGCAAAGCAATGTATGCCTTGCTAATTAAAGCTAAAGGTTTACTAGCAGTACCTCTACATTGACTGCACAGACCTGAAGGTGGTATTAATTGTCTCATCTAACGTATTACTCTGTGTAATGGAAAATGGGAAGCATAGTGAGAATTGTGGATGGAATTTAGACCCAGACCCAGCTTCTTTATGGTTATTGTTTTTGAAAACGTATTAAATACAAATATAATTAGCAAGCTGAAGACCCAAACCACCTCTTTTAGGAGTTGTTGGAACAGAACAGTTTGCTAGCACATTAGCCATAGCAACCTTATAAAGTGACAATGTCCCTGATTTGACAAGAATGCAAACAGTTCAATCAGGTCAACTTTAAAACAGAACATTGGACACAAAGAGATTTTAATTTTGAGACTGCACAGTTGTTTCAGAGACATCGTGTCATGAGATAAGTGATTCATGCTTGCTGCATCTGTATGTTTTTTATGAAGTACAGTTCAGATGATCCGTAATACATTGATTGGTGTCACCTTGCAAGATGTTAAAGGCCACTAATGTGCTACTTCATCAATGCTCCTCTTTAGGAATACACTTTGCCTTTGTTTGAAATAATGGTACTCATTATGTAAGGGACCATCTTCACCGTGACATATTCAATCATTTTGCCTTTTCTGATGCACCTGCAGTTAGGAGACAAATGATTTGACTGACTTTAATGGTGCACTTATTTGTCTCTATCTCCATAGCTCATTCATTAATTTTCATTTTAATATTACCCATCGTTGACACGTTTGTGATTAATTTCACCTTCGAGTTTGAATCCTTGTTTCCCAACACTCACATGTATCGTATTATCAATGGATATGTTGTCCATGAGGGTTTTGCAAAAGGTCAAAATTGTCAGTAGACGTGGAGGTGCAAAATGTGTATGTGTATGGAAGCCATGTGTTGTTATTTTTGTCGATGTGTTTATTATTATGTATATTTTATCTTTTGAGGAACTACAGGATGGAGTCCACAACACATTTCCTTACGATGACAATAAAGTATATCATATCATGAAATTGTGCATCAGAATAATGAAAGGCTGAAGTGCTGCAGCTGTAGGAGCTGACATAAAACTGTTGGAGGAAACATGTTGCACACGCTACAGAGTTCTCTTCATGTCAGCAGCATGTGTGTGATCTGTTCCTCCTTCAGCCTCCAACCCACCCTCTTCACACAGACCCACACCAACATACACACCACTGTGTATCTGGATGACAGAGGACTTCGCCTGAGGGGACCTGGGGGCCAAACTCCCAGCTAATGTGTTCTGACAAGTGAGCTACAAGAAAGTGCTAACAGAGCAATGTAATGGTTAAACCAAGCAGATACCTCAGCACTTTAACCTCAGCTGACGCACAGCCACACAGCTGACTATTTCCTGTACACGTCGTCTCGTTTTGTGATGACAAATAAGAGATTGCATGGACCAGGTCGTGGTTGTGTGGGACGATGAGCTGTTGAATAGTACTGTGGACTCTCACTGGTGAAGGACTGCCTCAGGGAGGGGGCACCACTATGGGAACATTATAGTGGAACAGAATAACTGGCTCCCTCTCACAGAGTTCAGGCTCACCTCTGACACGTGTGAGCTCTAGTCATAAAATACTAAGAACATCTAGGCTTTGGCCGATTACATTTTTTAAAAGGGTGTTTTGACAGCTCTAGACCGAGCACTCAGCATCACCTGGTGATCTTGACAAACATGTCCTGTATTCTGTTTGGCCTGCCTAGTTTCGGAGGGAGTAAGGTTGCAGAGGTTCCCACACTGAGAGTTTATGTTCCCGAACAGAGGAGCTGTGTACGGGCTCACTACTACATGGGGTAACGGGGAATAGGGCATATATTAATATTTTCTGAATGTCTGAGATTTAAGATTAGGACTTGAAATACAGGAGAAAAAGGAAGAGATGGAAAGGAAATACATGGCACAGATGTGTAGCGTATTTTTTTACTGTGTATGTGCAAACAAGCCTCTCCGGTATACACACACTCCACTGTTCATACTGCACTATTCTATACATGCCATATGTTGGCTGCGTGTGATTGGCTGGGCAAGGTCGCCGGTTCTAGTCCCAGAACGACCAAGTACTGGAGCCCCTGGGCAAACACCCTGAGCTCCCTACATCATTCCGCTGTATACAATTGCTGCCCACTGCTCCTAAAAAACTAGGAAGGGTCCACTGCAGTACAATACGGAGTGCGGACTGTAGCTGGAGGACATATTCTGGTAATATACGACCCTATGACCAAGACAATGATGCAACTCCATTGACACATCGCAGAGGAGAAGCCCTTTCTGACAGTTCACTATTGTGCAACATTTGGAGGAGAACTTCTCTAACAGGAAACAGGAAGCAATGACAGGGGGCAGAATGACTGTCTTTAAGTCACCTTTTTTTCTGTTTCCACTTTACAGTGTAACTCTGTGTCTGTTTTACTTTACTATTCTCACTTTCCCTTTTTGCACTTTCACTTCTTGGAGGCAGAAATAAAATACAGCAGCTAGTTTGACTTGTCAGAGTAGGAAAAGCATGTCAAATATATAACATGGCTGCATTCCACTCAGGGGAGGTGCTGGTATTGTGCATGCCGGCTCACTGGGCTATTTAATGGTACTGAGCCATTATCAGTTTGTTGGTATTGCTTTGTAAGAGTTATATTAAAGCCCTCAGCACTTTCATAGTCAAAACCTTTATCATTATATATAAATGTTTACTATACATCAATTTGCAAAAAAAGAAGGTAAATATAATGAATGTATACCCACAGTAATGAATGAAAACTTTTTTTTCCAGCTGTTCAAATAAACTTTGATTATATGTTTGGATCATTATTACTCAATGCTTCAGGGCCTTTACATGTTTGCACATAACACTTACGAAAGCAAAATCTGTGTCAGTGTTCAACTAACAAAAATGACCAATTGAAAAAAATATATCAGATTATCCTTAAATAACATTAATATATATTAATAAGATATTACAGAAAAGTCTAGAGCTCATTGCCACTCATTGAGCTCTGTAACTTCCTCAGTTAGGGTTAGCTCTGCATCTGTTGGGAGACGCCAAAGACAAGAAACAAATATAAATAGATACGATCCGGATTGTTTCATTTCAAATATTCAAACATTTTTAGTCATGTTAGAACATAAAACACCAGATAATGTTGAAATTAGGGTTAGGATTCCAGCATATTCCTTAATTAAGACAAGCATAAGCATTTTGCAACTTTTAATAATTTGCGCAAACCCTGTTCAATCTGTGATTTTCCTGGTTTGACATGAATGAATGTCTGCAGTAACAAGAATCTGTTACACAGTGCGGTGGGGGGGCCCTGAGTGCTGTTCAGAAGTACCCAGCTGTACCCTGTGGGGGGGCAGGGGGGTCAGGGGCCTCCGGCTGCAGCGGTGCAGTCTCGTGCCAAGCAGAGCGCCCGCAGCGTGGCCCCCCTCCTGATGTGCCAATGTGTACACCCACCCTGCTATGAGTAGATGGTGGTAATTCCTTTGTCCTAGCCTACGTCACACGACATGCAACAGTGAAGCTATTTTTGAACCAAGAGTGTCTTTCCTCAGGGTTTCTGACTCTGTGGCTCTCTGATGTTAGCTGCAGTAGTGCACTCTGTATTATTGATTTATATTGGTATTTTATTTCTCTAATGTACATATGCTGCTGCAACGCAAACATTTCCCAAATTGGGATCAATAAAGTACTTCTTATCTTATCTTATCTTATTTACAATAATCATGTCATTTAGAAAAAGGAAACATGTTATATTGTTAATAATACACATGACAATACGATGTCCACACTTTTGCAGACTAAAAACACTCCCATTTCTGCACCATGGCCAGTCTTCTTTATGTAGCTCTTAAAATGATTTGGCTTATTACAAGCTGATTTCCATGCAGGATCATCATGGTATAAGTTGACTTGAATAAAAGCACCAGCTTAATGGAATCCATTTGGTCTCATACACTTTTGCACAGTTACGGTTAGACCGTCTCTTTCCTGAGGCTTTAAGTATTATTCATTTGCCAGAAATAAAAACGCGAAATAAAATAATGTAAAAGATCAATTTTACCAATTGTTTTCAGAACATCTATAGATATCATGATCTTTGGTTATTATCCGACTGCTGGTGTTCTTTATAATGGGGCTGGATGTGTGTGTGTGTGTGTGTGTGTGTGTGTGTGTGTGTGTGTGTGTGTGTGTGTGTGTGTGTGTGTGTGTGTGTGTGTGTGTGTGTGTGTGCCGCCAGTTGAGAAACACTGTATCCTTTTCCGCCTTGTTTTTCCTGCACCCCCCCCCCCAAACATACTTGCGAGGTTAAGAGCCTGTTAACCGAGAGGTGCGATGAATGGCAGCCCTGTGTGTGTGTGTGTGTGTGTGTGTGTGTGTGTGTGTGTGTGTGTGTGTGTGTGTGTGTGTGTGTGTGTGTGTGTGTGTGTGTGTGTGTGTACACCTCCGTTTTGACATTATTCAGCACTTTGGGGTTTCATGTTGGCAGTGCAGCTCTAGGGATGGCAATGTTTGTCTGTCTTTCATTTTTGTCAAGAAAGAAACATATTGCAGAACTATTATATTGATTGCCCTTTTTGTGATCTCCTTACCGGTCAAAGGTTTCACTTCGGGAATATATAAACTTGATGGACTAATACAATCATTTTGAACCGGGGCGGTGAGGAGGAGCAGATGATGGTGATCGCTGGAGTTTTCCTGCTGCCTTCACAATCTTTACACAATTATTTATCGTCTTAATATAGCGAGAAGGCGTTCATACTCTGCAATCCAAGACTTCATTTTTTAATCCACCAAAAACCTGACATGACGCTAACGCAAGTTTTTCTAAAACATAGATCCATGTGTGTCTCTGAGCCGCAGCGACACCAGACTGATTCAGAGCGGGTCATTCTATCTTCTGATTCTGGGACTGGTGCTGCTTGTGTTGGTGGATAGACTGCTCAGTTTTTGGTGTCGCTCTGCCGCTGTCACATCTGTTCCTTGATCTCTGTGTCACCGACCAATTTGCTTTTTTGTGTGACAGACTTTACACACAGCGTGCGTCTAGTCCAGTCCGTGCTTCCCATTGAGTTCTTAAAATCCATAATGTGCCCAGAGGTCCGCTTTCAAAATACTACGTGCATTCTTTATTACTTGTTGTTGATTTTCGCCTCCCTCCACCATATTTGTGCTAGCCCCGGTTTCCCACAATTTAATGCAACGTTGCTACCAGGAAGTTATTTTTGAACTATAGAACTTTATTGTAAAGCCCTCAGTTTTTGAATTAAGGAATGAACCTTGATGTTTATGTGCCTTGTTATAATGTATTAATATAATTGTGTGTGTGTGTGTGTGTGTGTGTGTGTGTGTGTGTGTGTGTGTGTGTGTGTGTGTGTGTGTGTGTGTGTGTGTGTGTGTGTGTGTGAGAGAGGTTTGCATGGGGCTCGCTGTGAAGCCAGTTATTAGGCCTCCATATCAGAACAACTATCACACTCCGTTCTCCAAATGAGTCAAGGCAATGCCCCCCCCGCTCCCCCTCGCCCCCGCAAGGTGAGTATCTGCCAACACATGGCTGATTAAAGACATGAGGAACGACTAAAACTACAACAGGGACTGAGAGGAGAGGACAGAGCTATGAGAGGACGGAGCTCTGAGAGGACGGAGCTCTGAGAGGACGTTCTCTCCTCTGAAGACACACTGCTAACATAGGCACATGATGAAGGAAATGCAAACAAGCAGCAGTGTCTGCAGTGTCTGCAGGCCACAGAGGAGCGGAGGGACAATAAGTGGGGAAGAGACGATGAAAACTCTGAAGAGATGTACATTCAACACTTCAACACCACTGGAGCGGAGCAAGGCAACAAAACTGAAGATGAGAAGCAGCATTTTACAGCGCACTATGCATGGGGCCGCCTTGAGGGGGTTTCCCGACATATCGTTGCAGTAAATTAAAGGGTGTTTCATGTTGTCGTTGCTGTGGACCTTCTTAATCTACCTTCTTCGGGGGCCCCCTTCTGGTCCGGGGCCCCAAGCAGTTGCCTGCCTTGCCTGTTCGCAAGGAGAGCCCCTGAGTGAGACAGGCATAATGAGAAAAGGTATGAGTGGATGAGATAATGGTCTCTTTCTCTAGAACTGGAACCTGTGAAATGACAATCAGCCACAAAATCCTTTCCATCAGACGGTAAGACTCAGGGCGGTCAGGTGGAAACCCTCACCGGTGAGAGCAGCTTTATTCTGCAGTCAGGGAGATATGTTGGGGGGGAACTACAGATACTGTATATGGATTTTGTGATATGACACTACATGTTGGATATTGTGATATTGCACAAATGAATGTTCCTGTTTTTAAAGTATGTGTTAGATTAGACAAGGTTAGATTGGATATACTTTATTGATCCAAATTTGGGATTTATTTTTGGTCACATCAGCATGTCAACAAATGGTAAATGGATACATCAACATTTTGACGGCATGGCTGGGATCGAACCAACAACCTTCTGGTTGAAAGACGACTGCCCCTCCCTCGCAGCCACAGTTGCCAACAAGGCATTGCATGAGGGAGGGGGAGCTGCGCTGCGGAAGAGCAGGGTGCGAGTGAGAGTTGTCATCTTCCCTTTACAAGCTTCAAAAATGTATTTATCGTGTGATTTTGGAAATGAAAGTTTCATATTCTGAAAGCCAAGACTTTGTTTATTTAAAATCAAACAAAACACCCGAACCCCAAAAAACTATTTCTTTACGCAAATCCACATTTATTTTTGAAATGAGCCGTTGCGACTTCCGACTGATTTCGATAGATCGGGTCACATATTGTCCAGCAAAGCTCTCCAGCGGTGATGATGTTTGGTGATGGGACTTGCTGGAGACAAATGTTAAGGCCCTGACACACCAGGCAGAAATCGGCCGTTTTCGTTAGTCGGACGACGAAGCGTGCCCTGTCGCCCAAACTCAATTTGGTGTGTCCCGCACCGTCGGCCGTGACACGCCTTATTTGGCCTTTCATGGCCGACGCACGGCCGATTCAACATGTTGAATCGGCCGTGCGTCGGCCACAGGCAGTCGGACAAAGAAATCACTCTGATTGGCTGTTCAGCTAGCGAATCAGTGCATGAGAAGCAAACGGTTGCTTGAGAATGTCTTCCACAAGCAACACTCCAATGGCTGATAGCTCCAGTACCGCACGAAACATGTTTTCGATGGACAAGAGTGAAAATGTAACGCACACGCTATTTGTTGTTTGTTTATATCACAGTCTGTTCTTCTTCTCTGTCTTCCGGTTGTTGCCTCTTTTGAATGACGAATACACACTACCGCCGCCTGCTGGTAAGGAGAGTTATTGCCACTCACGCATGCGCAGTTTGTACGTGCTCGGCTGAAGTCTTTGCGGTGTGTTCCAGTGCGACACACGGCCAAGACGCAGGAGAACACGGCGACGCAACAGTCGGCTTCGGCGTCGGTGAGTTCTCTGGTGACTGCCTGGTGTGTCAGGGCCTTTAGTCTACACTTTGTGGACATTAAAGATTTGAAAGAAAATGTATAAAAACAATGTTTAATACGTGGCAGCCTGTCACAGGAGAATACCAGCTGCTGTGGATGCTTCTCTTAGCTGAAACACAATACTCACAATGCATGTGTTCAGGCGTGCCCTGCACTAAGGCCTTGTCTTTGTGTTTATAAAAAGGACATCACTAAAGCAGATCGAGGGGAACTCCCTCTGAGTAAACGCAGGACAGAAACATGAGTCTCACAGCGGGCCGCCCCCATCAGCTGTTCCTGTGACAGGCACAGGATGTGATTGGTCAAATTGAATCAACACTGTCAGATTTGGAAAACAGAATTGAATTTGTTCCAAACAATGATGAGGAACTAGAAGAACTGTTGTTCTATTATAGATAGGTATGATAGAGCTGAAGAGTAAACAGGCTAGACATGGGATATATAATGTCCCAATTATTTTCATATGTACACCTTTTGATAGTGCTGAAGGGTAAACATGCCAAACATTTGACAATATTCAAATTTCATCTCACAATTATCCTGGATCAAAATCATTACGATTCAGAATATTATCCAGGTGATCAATATAACATGGACTCCTAAAATGGAACCTGTGAGAACACGTTATCTTCATTTTGGATAATAAAAATATATATTCACCATGACATGGTTAATCACCACATGCTCTTATTATGGCACCAAAATGTGTTGGGATCACATGACCTTACACTTAAAATAAATTATGAAGGAACATTGTATTTTAAATGTTTGGTAAAGACTATCTTTTCCTGCATTTTACTTGCACCATCATGTCTGTTGATGTCTTAAGTAGATTGTATGTTGCATTATGGGAAAAGTCTCGGACTTAAAGAGGGCCTATTGTGCTTTCTGGGGTTGCTCCTCTCCTCTAGTGTGTTCTATAGGTTTGTGTGCATGTAAATGGTCTGCAAAGGCTAAAATCCCTGTGTTTACGTCACACTCGCACTTCTATTGGCTAGCACATTGTACGTGGGTGGGATATCTCAACCAACACAACAGATCAGAACAGCTAACCAATCAGAGCAGACTGGGCTCTGGTTTCAGACAGAGGGTGAAAAGAGGTGCTGCAGCACAGGCAGTATGAGAAGAATAAAGAGCTTTTTGAACATTGTCACAGTAGAGACATGAAATACTCTGATACTAACAAATAATGAACTGTTGCATATGACAAAAACGCTTTTGAATCTTTCTACCTAAAGTAACTTAGTGTTACACCGACCGCCATATGTCTCACAAAGGCAAAGAACACGTACAATGAATGGAAAAGAGGCATGTATATGTTCTCCAGCATCACAGAGAGAGCTTTTCAAAGTCAGCAGTGAGGCTTATTTTACACCAGAGGGGCATAATCCTCTCACAGACATAATAAAGATGGGTGTACAAGAAAAACAGATCTTTCTAAACGACAAAGTCTCAAAGTCTGGACTGTAAATGACAGCTCAAAATATAATAGTTAACAGCAGCAGTGGGATTCGGAACAGCGCCTGATTCATCATTCTGACGTCTATTTAACATTTTATTGTGTCTGTTGGCTTCAAACAGCAGACGATAACTACCCAGCAGGATGAGCATCCTTTACAGCAGCCCATAAACTCAAGTCCTCCTCACTATAGAGCGGATGATAGATCACTTTCACAAGTTAGAGCAGCGAGTTCATGTCACCAGCGTGTGCCGCCAGTTGGGCCCCCCCCCCCCCCCCCCAAAAGATACTTGCGAGGTTAAGAGCTTGTTAATCCAGAGGTGCGATGAATGGCAGCTCTGTGTGTGTGTGTGTGTGTGTGTGTGTGTGTGTGTGTGTGTGTGTGTGTGTGTGTGTGTGTGTGTGTGTGTGTGTGTGTGTGTGTGTGTGTGTGTGTGTGTGTGTGTGTGTGTGTGTGTGTGTGTGTGAGAAGGAAGGAGGGCCGGCTGCGACCACAAGCCAAACTCAAGCAGCACAAAGACGACTCAGTGCTGCTGTCACACAGCGGATACAAATACATGTAGCCAAACATCGTGCAGAGGAGTTACAGTGCACATGTGAGCAAGCTTTTAATAATAATACAAATAATATACATAACATTTATATAGCTGTTTTCCTAGTGCTTCAATTGTTTAAGTACTTTTTTGACATACTTGTACTTTACTTACTAACAATATGTTACGATACATACTGTATACTTCAACTCCAGTACATTTTGGAGGTATATATTGCACTTATACTCCACTACATGTATTCAACACTCTCACTTTTTACACATATAAAACACATGATATATGAAAAGATAAAGCACTGTACAACAAATGTACATAGTATTTTACAAAGTAAATTGTTGGACAATATTTAATTAGATTGTAGTAAATTATACAATTGGCTCCACATTGAAAAACTGCAGCATTGAAATGCTCCTGCGTGTATCTGTTGGTTATTGAACAGCCTATCAAGTTCAATGTTTTGGAGCACCAACCAATAGAAGCACGAGTGTTAAATAGTGATGGTCATCATGTTACAGAGGTAAACAACTGAGTCCAATGGAGGCGTTTCAGGCAGGGGGGGAGTGTGTGAATCAAAAGAAATTTCGTGGCCCACATTCAACCATAAACAATACGGAGGCTAAATAAAATTCTGATTGGTAAATTCAGAACATGTGACACGTTGTAAATCCAGTAGAACAGACCGCTGTCAAGGACTGTAATGACCGTTGCTAAGGAGGATCAAGAAAGAGAAAGGAAAAGAGGTTAAAATAAAAAAAAATCTTAATAATGAAAATGTTTCCACACAAATCCTAATGTTTTGCAAATTATTTAGCGGCAAATATTGAATTTACATTTACACCCTTTAATATTTTATTTGGTCTTTTAGATGAAGACCGCACGCAGTTAATAAATACAACTGTTCTTCTGGCTAAAATACATATTTTTAAAAGTCAATCAAGGAGTAATCTTAATTTACGGTGTTTGAAGATTAAGAGTAGATTAATAATACAATTTATTTTGGAAAAAATTATTGCCACAAAAAATCAAAGGCTCAACACGCCATGAAATGGGAAATAATTAGCTCTAATGAAGAGTGGGATTAAAGGAACTATAAATATGCTTGCCATGTTGTGTTTTTGGTGGTATTTGGTTGTCAACCTATTTTTGTTTGTGAAATGTTGAAGTGATCCTACTGACTGCATCTTTATTTCTTCTGTTTTTGTTTTGTTTTTGTCTGAGATGGGAATGTCATCTCCTATATGTTATTGTTATGTCCATTTGTGAAATTGTGCATCAGCTAAATCTGGCCTAAAATATGCCTTGTTATGCAATTAACTCTACACATATTGCACAAAAATAGGAATCAATATTTATTTAGACAATTAAAAAAACATTCATGCTTACAGAGTGGTGTATGAATGAGTCCTAAAACCTGGGAATTAGTTGGTATTTTGCAACTTCCAAAGCCAAGGTATTTTTTATTTCGTTTTTGGTTAAATGCCTCGAATATGGTCTGTGGTTAACACAAGCTTAAGAAATGTTCACGTGTTGTTACACGACATAAAATACTTCAGTAAATACCCCTATGGTGAATGTCCGAAGCTTCTATGTGTCATACAAAGAGTGGTTGCTATAAAGTGACCTAATGTGAACATTAGCCGCCTTTATCTTAGCGGTGGAGTCTCTTTTACGAAACTTACGAAAATGTTTTTTTTTTTATAGCCTAACATTAGCTTTACACTTTTGGTGATTGCTTCAAAAATCATCAGCCTTCTTGCTAAACCAGGTCCCTGAAAAAGAGTGTGTATACTGCCTTCCTCTGTCCTTAACTCCTGCCTATGTCAGGCTGATCAGGTCCGAGCTCTTTTACTTTCAGCTTTCCCTCTAGTGTCCTCCTCTCAAAAGGTGTTTCTTTAACCTGAGCCTGTTTTTCAGGTCTCAGGCTCGAAAGTGACATGCCCAGAACAAATGACTATATCTTGACTTCTAAAAGGGGTAAATTAATAATCTTTTTTCTCAAAGCAATGATAAACCTGTGAGTTGGATGTAGAAAAGTCAGAATCAATATAGAATTTTTGTATTTTAAAGGGGACGACCTATCATGCAAAATGCACTTTTGGACCACTTTTATACATGAATATGTGTCCCCGGTGTTCCAGGGAACTCACCAAGTGTCAGAAAACACAACCCTCTCTATTTTCCTCCATACCCAAATCTCTAAAAACGGGGCTGCAACGGATCTGATAAAAACTGATCCAGATTTGAACACGTTACTGACGTCAGGACGGTTGCGCTATGGCTATTGGGCCAACTCTCCACCTATCAGGGGAATGTGGGGTTGGGCCACAGCCGGCCATTGCCGCTCGAAAGCGCTGGAGACGCTGTAGTACATATGCCAGGCCTGTAAGTGGCGCTGTAGTCTGCCACAAAAGCAGCGAAGAAGACTTCGGTTGCCATGGTTACCCTTCTGTTTATTCTCCGCTGTGGCTCTTTTTCTCCCTCCCCGAGGCAAGCGTTTGCTCCCGCTGCTTTAATTCAATGCAATCCCTCCCCGTCGAGGCAAGCACTGTAATTCTCTCCGGTTAGTCCACCAGCAGATGACAAACACCCACCTCTCCGCCTCTTCCAAGGAACGAGGGGACCGTGCGGCAGAGTTTCAGTTCGGTTTTTTTTCGCCGGTCAAGATGTCCGTTAAAGTTGAAATCTTCCGGACAAAATTAGAAAAGTGCCGGTCAAAGGTCTTCTTTGTTATTTATTGAGCTTTAAAACAAATGAATAACGACTCTATATAATAATATAATAAAACACGGAGGACGGAGATCTCCCCCCTCTTCTGACAGCCCAGCAGCTGTTCAGAGCACGCTCCCCTCTCCTGCAGGGGGGCGTGGTCAGCTGCAGCTCACAGAATCAGCGGTGCTGGAAAGAGCAAATGGAACGAAATGAGGCATGGCTAAAATGCAGGATCTGTTTGGTATTTTGAAAAAAAAACTATATTTATATACTTTATATAGGTATGGCCCTACAATATATTGTTCAAATATAGCATGATAGGTGTCCTTTAAAGTAAATTCAGATTGAACATAGTAAAAAAATGTAAATTATAGTGTCCGTCCAAAAATAAAACATTACTTATAGTGAAAACCACCCTTGATTGATGGGATAGTAGACTAAAAGCTTTAGGAATCCAAACTATAACATATAATAAGTACCCTGTATCAAGATTGATGCAAAACAAGTGACATTTGACCTTTTTAGAGAGATTTAGAAGAAAGGAAAAACACTTCTGGGGTCATTTGGGTGCATTTTCCATTTCTCTGGAACCCATCGGTCGATTTTGATGATTGACACCTCTTTTTAACCGTTAGAGCCAATAGAATCGAGGGGAAGTTCCTAAAATCCATCTAAACATTACCCATTGGTGAATAGAGTGATGCGAAGCCAGAATGCCCAAAACCGGAAGCTGTCATACACTTTCGTAGCTATCATAGCAGCTATATATGAAAACTCAGTTTTTGCCATAAATACAGTATGACGATGGATTATCAGCAGTGTTGGGCAAGTTACTTCCAAAATGTAATACATTACATATTACTTATTACTGTCTTTTTAAAGTAATTACAATATTACTGTCTCTGAAATGTAATGAGTTACACTACTTTTATATTACTTTTGAGTTACTTTCATCAAAATAACCGCAAAATAATGGCTAGGTAATTTAAATGCTAAAATATAGTTTAGTGCAGCAACTGTGTAGGCCCTTGAGGCTACTACCAACTTGTATTACAAGGCTTAGTTGAATACTCGATTCTGATTGGTCAATCAGTTGCTAAGGAGGATCAAGAAAGAGAAAGTAAAAGACGGTAAAAGACGGAGCGCTGGACGTCAGATAAATGAACAGAAGAAGACAGACAAGAAGTAAATACTAACAGGAACACGGTATGGGCTCTGCAGTGTTTAAGGACTTGTTAGTGGATCAGAAACTGTGAACAGAGTTGGACAGTGCTGCCGTAAAGTTGTTGTTGTCGCAGTTCCAGCCGTTGGTGCGCCGTGGAACGGAGTTTTTTTTTTTTTTTTTCTGAAGAAATACGACAATTTTATGTCAATAATTTCAATTAATATTGGGAGTCGATTCCTTAGTTTGTTTAATATCTGGCCATGTAATAAGCGGGATAATGTGCAGCGACTTGGTCATTATGGGGAAAAGAACACCCTTCAGGCTCATCAAGATCAGCCTGACTGATTACGTAAACACCAGGCTTACTAATCTACCGGCACAAATGTTCTCTGGTGTCGGAATGTCTCGCGATGTTAGTGAATTCTTAAAAAACAAAACACCAGTTAATTTCGGGTTAAAAGGAGTTGTAACTGCGTTATTGAGAATTGTAACGGGTAGTATATTACCCAAATTTCATTAGTAATAATGCGTTACATTACTTCGTTACAGCAAAAAGTAATACATTACTCCGTTACTTTTGTAACGTGTTACACCCAACACTGATTATCAGTAATCATTTCAAAGTGACACAGACACATTGGTTTAACCTATGGATTAACCTTCAGCAGCGTTTTTATCGTTTTAATGCCATTGAACACAACTATTGATCAGAACAACAGCAAAGGTAAGACTATTTGCCGTTTTTGCTCCGTAAAGCTACGTCGTGTGATGTCTGTGTATGCTTCCGAGTTGTGATCGCACAGTGATGATACTAATACTTTTAGAATCTGTGGAATCTCAGCTTTAATCTGATATCTTGTTTGTGCAGATCCGATAAGTAATAAAGTATTTCTACCGTGAGTTCTGTGCTAAGTGCGTCAGCATTTTTTCGCTCAGGGCTCATTTAGACGCTTCTTGTGAGACTTGTGTTTTGTTTCGGTAAAAATGGTGGCATCCGGGCTTAACAGGTTAAGTGATTAAACATAATTTTCCTTCTCCATATTCGCTATCTAGTTTTGTTTACACTTTGTCTACACTCTAACTCTCTCATTCAAACGTCAATCAGTCACTCTGGGCTCCTGCTGCCCCCTACTTGTTGGTGGTGTCAACAGCTGCTTTGGGTGCAGTTTGGTGCGCCCCGAGCTGCTCCTATCACTTGCATTGAAGGGGTGCGGACTGCGCATGCACCACTTATAACGAGAGTCAATGGGCAAAGATGTCTGCGCCCCAAGCAGAAAACATGTGACTTATCAGTAACTTTAGACATCGTAAAACTATTTTTATTGATATGTTATCGTAGATTATACATTTAACTGACACCAACTATATAATATGTACCTTGTTCATTAAAAAGACATTTTTTTATTTTTATAATTGAATTACAAAACTAAAATATTCTTTAATGACAATCTAGAATGTGGGAAGAGGTGGGGCGGCGCCCCTAGCACCCCTATGGGCCGGCCGCCACAGGTGGATATTGTACTGCTGACCCAAACGTATAAGTATCATAAACGTGTGTTGCCAAATAACTTGTTTGTTGCAATATTTGGAAATGCAATGGAAATATCACATTGCTTCTGTTGGCTTTGCCAACTTCTGGGTCGTCCTGCAAAAATCACTGTGCGGTGATGTCGTATTTCAGTTGGTAAGCCACACTCTATTGTGTAGCTTACCAACTGAAAGCAAGGCTATCAACTGCAACAATTGTCAGGTCAGCAGGACTTTCAAGGCCACGGGGCGTCACAGGAGAGAGAACTGAGGTATGAGTGGGAGTTCAGTACCTCCATGTCTCCAGCCCCCTGCCACAGGGATGAAAGACATTCATTCACCAACTTCCCAGGAATCCAGCCGAGCATTCCTAACCTTCACGATCGCTCATCTGAGGAGAGGGTCCGAGCACCCTTGTGGGTGTTCGTGAGTCTCTTAAAAAAATAAATGTAAATGACCATTTTTCCCTTTTAGCAAAAGTGTAGACTAAAGTGGACACCAAAGGTGCCTCTGAAGTTATGGTCCTTATAAAAGAGGGTGAGGACAGTCATCATTGAACTGGATGACCCCGATGGTGATCATCGACGTCATTACAAAACCTCTGTGAGTGTGGACAGGCCTCATAAAGTAACTGAGACACTTTTATACCACAATAAATGTAATCTTCCTGCAGGGAATTATGAGTGTAAAAACAAACTCCTCCTGGGAAAATGCTGGACCCTGATTGGCAAGAAACAGCAGCTCCTCTAATTCAGTTTAAGGTAATAATTGAATTTAAGATGTGCAGTTCCTGTGCAAACTGGGCTGATTAGATAGACTTGTTGGAGTAAAGATATTCCACACAGTCCAGAATTTAAAACAGGTACAATCAATACAAACAAACTAAATCAGTAGATCCATTAAACAGGGTTGTGTCTTTCAACTTTGGTGAACTTTGTGATTCAAATTAGCATTTTTGAGCAATAGGAAACTGTCTCAACATTTACAACCTCAGAGTTAACAGAGGGTCGGAGAGTCTAGAATGGAGGATAAATAATAAAGGTATTCTGTTGATTAAAGTATATGAAGGCCTAACCCTTTAATCAAAAGGTGCAAGAGAGTCAATGGCATGGTGCAAAACTCTTCCATTTGGAGAAACGCGCTGCACAAACAAGTTTAAGTTGCTTATTTTAACAATGTCATCACATGATTCCTTCCGATATTGTCTCAGATCTGCTGTTAGCTAGCAAGCTAACCCAGCTAACCTAGTCATTTCTAATATACTTACAAACACTGTGGTGAATTCCCATAACATAATTAAAGGTCCCATGTCATGGCCATTTCTACTGATCATAATTCCATTGTTGAGGTATACTAGAATAGATTTACATTGTTCAATGTTCCAAAATCACATTGGTTTTCTCATACAGCATCTCTGTATAGTATGTGTATTCACTCTCTGTCATACACGCCTTGTTGGAGCTCCTGCCCCCCCCTCCCTATGAGCCCACTGTGCTCTGATGTGCGTTTATGTGTTACAATGGCGTTAGCAACCAGAAAATGACACCAGTAATGACAAACAGATGAGAATGCTGCGTGGGGTCTGGGTGCCGTGTTGGCGGGACGTTGCGGGGCTCGCTGCTCCGCCCTTTGAGGCTCGAGGAGCGGACAGTGTGAGCTGGATTACTGGTGTCGTTTCCTGGTTGCTGCGTGGGGTCTGCGAGACAGCGAGACTCAGCCTGAGCACACACACGTGAGTGTGTGGCGAACTGTGAGTGGAGATCCACGGAGCCGAGACTGAGAAAAGATAAGGTGTGTGCCGGCGAAACTCCGCGGAGTAGCGCGGCTGAGAAAAGCTAAGGCTGAGTAAGTGTGTGTGTGTGAGGAGCTCCACGGATTGGTCCATTTGGACCTATGGTCACGTCACTATACTCAGGAAGAAAAAAATGGAAAAAGAGAAATCTCCAACGAGGCGTTCTGGGGCAGCATAGACACGTATTTTCTGTGTTAGAGTTTTACTCGCTACAGGGTGTACTTTGAGGGTTTGTGACTCTGCAGACCGTTTACATACATAAAAAGCCACATAACACACAAGGGGACGGGTAATAACCGGAAAAGCATGACATGGGACCTTTAAGACAATCATCACATGACCTAGTAATGATTAAGCCTTGTTTATTTAAGATTGATTGTTTTTTACTAAATAAAAACAACTAAAGAATGATTGTGTATGTTATCTGTGATGCAATTAAAACATTTGTTTTATAGCAAAATGCAAGAAAAAGTAATTACACTAGTTCCACTTTAAGAGTTCTAAGCTTTTGGTAATTATTTTGCCAATAATTTGTCAAAAAGAAAGAACATTTATATCTGTGTACGTAGGGCTAAAAATGTTCAGCTTATTTAAACCAATGCACTTGCACTTACAAACCATCATCTAAATGAAATGAAATGTAATATCTGGATAGAATCGTGAATTACAATGATTTTAGCGTAGTAAAATGATGACAACGTTTTAATATGGTCCCTATAGCTCAGGCTATAGCGCTAGCATGTGCTTAGCTTGCTAGTGTGTTTAGCTTGCCAGCAACAGTAGGCAAGGTAAAGGCTAAACACACAAGCAAACCTTGAAAGAACTTGCTATGTCACTTATAACTTCTCTGTTCTGCTGGAACTTTTAGTCTGGAACATTCTGTAATAAGTAGAACGTTTTAAAACATTACTTAAAGTTAATTATAAGAATTTATAGAAAAATACAGCTGAACATCACTGAGCATTTACACTTTCAAAATAAAAGCCATCAGTTTCTTGATCTGCTGGATCATGTGCTGAAGCAGCAGCTCGCCTCTCTCTCCAACCACTCCTCCTGGTGCACACATAACACCACCCACCCACAAACACCAACAAATAAATATGGTGCCCTACAGTCAGCATGAGCCTCCACTTCCTTCCTCTCAGAGTCATGATGCCACAACAAGTCACACGCGGGAAATCAAATGCAGTTGGATGCCTCAAAGAGGAAGACTTTGTTTTACAGTGATATGAAAGAAACTTTATCACAGAGAGCCTCAAACATGTAGAAATGAATGGAAACACTACTACATGTTCATATTCTAGTGAAACTGCAGTTGCCACTTACCCCAGAGTGGGTTAAACCTTGCATTTAAGCTCAAATGCAAAACTGAAATAGTGCATATGGGGTTTTACTGCATTTGTTGGGTCAATCAAACAGATGAGGGGATTATTTTGCAGGCTGCGAAATTGCCCAAAGAAAAGCTCATCATGTGTTCCAACTGTAACAAAACAAATTCCCAAACTAGGCTCAATAAAGTAAATCTAATGTGTTCCAAGCTGTGCATGCATGACATCCATCACGTGGCACATGTCAGCCATCATATAGAAAAGTGATGTGTGCAAACAAATGTCACCACTGCTGTTATCATTTAAGATTATGTTAGATTAAGAAGTGTGTGTTCCTGCAGAGGGGCTGAAGAGCATCAACAGGTGTGCATCAACTTCACAACACACACTGCATGCACATTTTAAAAAATTAAAATAAACTCACACAAATGCGTGGTAGATGAACGCCCAGGCTCGCGGTCTCTCCAGCACGTTGTACAGGTAGTTTTGGAGCCGCCGGTAGCGCACGTTCCTGCGGCCGCTCTGCGCGCTGTAGATGAGCGGCTTCCCCAGCAGGCTGAGCCGCGCGCCCTGCTTCCCCCGCAGGCTCTCCGTCCCGGCGGCACCTGCCGAAAGCAAGCCTTCTCCCGCGTTGTTCATCATCCTGTGCCCGGACTCCACATCCTTCAAGCCGTAGTCTTCAGTGCGGTGCACCGGCGATGTCCTCATCCAGAGCCCGGTGCCGCCGCCTTCGTCTCCGCTGTGGTTCCGGGGCATGGCATCACCAAAACTGGCATCAAGTGCTGCGCGGAGGTCTTTCCAAGCATGTGCCTAAACACATTACACGTGTCTGTGACAGTGATCGCTGCCGGAGCCCGCGCTGCTAGCCGTCACACTTTGACCGCCCTCTTTCCGCATCAACCTCTCCTCGAATCATGCACTTACACCGCCGCGCGTAAAAGGTATCCACGCGCCTTCCCAGTGCACGCTGCTGTCCAATGTGACAAAAATAATAAGTGATAGATACACGGTGTGTCTAGGGGAGGTGGGGAGGGGGGAGGTTTTTTTTAGCGTTACATGTCAACCCAGGCTCTCTTCCCAGTGCGCTTTACCGCCTGTTGCTTCAACACAAAGCTGCGCGTCCACGGCTGATGCGCATGTGTTGTTCGTGTCCGAGAGTGACTTTATTTTTCTATATATACAGACAACAGTTTGATTTGATCTCCCCCATCACATCCCTCAAGAATAAAGCTCTCATCCTCCAGCAGATGTTTTTTTATTTTCTTGGTGGTGGTGCGTTTACGCCAATGCAGCAGAAATGCAATTGAACAACCGTCGCTCCTGAAAAGCGTAATTTAATTTCCAGAAAAAGTTCCAAATTACACCAGCCTATCAGGTGACACTGACATGGGCTCTGGTGGATTTTCCACGTGGGTGACGGGAAAGGTAACCACTGAACATCTGCTAAATATATCAAGCTGTGACCAAATAAAGCTCCTTTACATTGAGTGATATGAGTTGTTATCACATTTACTGAAACAGGCATGAATGAGACATTTCCCATGGTGCAGCTGTAATGATAATATTATATATGCACAGATTAATGGAGATGCATCGGTCTGATCAGAGTAAACTGTTTTTAATCCAGAAGTTAAATGAATTGAACCTGCTTTGAGTCACTGTAGGTTAAAGTGAATGTGATACAATGAACTTCCGCTTCACACACTCTGTTTTTACTTTACAGATTATTATTATTAAACTTTTCATCATGGAGCTGACAGGAGGAATCAAATAAAGCACTTGTTGCAAAGTTGGGGAATGTGTGTGTGGGTGACAGCTTTACCAGCAACAGGAGTCAGCATTCTGTCACAAATACTCAGTGTGTGAGATACAGAGGAAGGGTGTATTCTCACATTTATTCTACAGAAGCTGTGTGTGCTTCACCCTCTGAAGGGGCTTCTCTCCCTCTGTCCCCAACAAAACTACGCCCTCTCCTGGAGACTGCAGCAAACACTCAGGTTGGATGTAAGGCAGAAGTCTAGGGCAAACAATTGCAAGTCTCTCCAGTGCGCATGTCACAAAATGATTTACATGTAAAAAGAAAAGCCAAATTCTGGAAAAACAAAAAAAAATAAGTGACATTTTGAAAAAAAAAAGTAACATTTTGAAAAAAAGTCAAATTCCGAGAAAAAAAATCTAATTTGAGATGCATTGTGGGACATGTAGTTTATGGGCAATGTGCTTCTGTAAAACGGCATGTAACCGTATAATAAACATATTATATTCTTTGCAAGCTCTTGTGGGGCCACATGAAATGAAGTCGCGGGCCGGATTTGGCCCCCGGGCCTTGAGTTTGACACCCCTGAAGTAAGGGAAGATTTGAATGCGTTGGGAGGGTTACTTTAAAAATGTATTCTGCTACAATACTAATTAACTGTAAATAATGTAATGTGTATCTTAATCAGAGGATCGAAATATTAGAGAAATGTAACCTGATTACTTTGTTACGTTTGAATAACCTTAATATCAAATGCAATTCCAATGAATAAAAGAGAAAATAAATATCAATAAGATGTTTCTTTCTTTGTTTATTTATATTTGTATTAAGTTATATTTTTATTTTATTTTTATAGTGTTTCAACTTGCTGATGTGGTTGCTAAATGTCCCAATTTGGGATGAATAAAGTATATGTAATCTAATATAACATATCATACCCGATTTGCTGTACCACTTAATTTGCATTTGGTTATTTTTCAATCTATGCTTGATTATATTTGAATAACTGCCTTTGCTAAAATATCACTTGAAATAAAACTAATAACTGTTGGGAGGGTTACTTAATAAAAAAAAATGCAGTTAAGATGACTAGTTACATGTAAAAAAAATATATCAGTAACCTAATCTGAGTATCAAAATATGAAAGTCACGTACTTTCTGTTACTTTGATTATGCCTGCATCAAATGCAATGCCACTATTTACAAAAGTAAGAAACATCAATAAGATGTTTTAGTATCAGAAATTATTTTATTGATAGGAAAAGCTGCCTTTCATGAAGCATATTCAGGCAGCAGCCTAACACTGAAACACATGAGCACATACTACAGTTTAAAGAAGCAGAAATCAAATCTGAGCTGACAGAAAGTGCTCCATTTTAGTTACACACACTATTTTATGAACACATAGGTTCATCTACTGAATTAAAAACAGAACCAATGAACCAAAAAGAGAAAACCATTAAGCAGATTCAGGCAAAAGCAATGTGTTGAATATGAGCAAAGGTAGGAGTTCCAGATCAATCTTTTATTGTAATTTGCTTATTGTATGTTGGTGGATTTGGCATAAAAGTGCATAATAAATCAGTTAGTTCACAGATAAAAGTTATATTTCAAATAACATTTCAGAAAAGCCAGTTAACTTTAAACATAATTGAGCATAATAATGTAGGAATAACTTAACCAAATGCAAATGTAACAGTACAAAATATAAGGATATTAGATTAAATACACTTTATTCATCCCAAATATGGACAAGTTAAAAGGAACAATTAAAAATATGATAAAAACAGAATAACATAAAAACAAAACAATAAACAACAGTAAATACATATCAGCATCTTAAGAAAACACAATGTAAAATATACAGAATAAGTTACAATATTTTAAAATGGCAAAATTACCTACAAACATAGGATGCTATCTAAATTTAATTTTTTAGCATTATCATTAAAATGCAGAGAGGTAGTGTGAGTGATATATGCAAATTGTTCAGGTATTTAGAGGAAGAAGTGTCAATTCCCACCCTATAAATCGCTGAAGCTGCTATACTGTATATGAAGGTCTAAAGTGAGGCCTCCACCTGAGCAGAGGGTCCGCCTCAGGTGCGCTGCCTGCCTTAATACAGTAGATGTATTGGCTCCGCCCCTCCAGGAAGTAGGAGGAGGCAGGTTGAGGAAGGTTGGAGCAAAACAACAAAAACATCCCTGCCATAACATCTGCCTTTACAAACCTCTGTTGTTTGTGACACTATCAGAAATGTGTTCATTCTAATGTATTCATTCTGCAGGCCATGCTTAAAGGTGGTGTCGCACTGGACTCGTGATGTGTTCAGGGGTTGGACAGTTTAGCTTCATTTTGCAGTGGCCATTCAATTAGTATTTGCATAGTGATTAGTACTTCAAATACTTTTTGCTATTTTTCTAAAACATAAATAAAACTGGATCTTCAAACAACTTCAATGAAGAAAATGTGTTAATTTTTATAAATTATTATTATTTTTATAAATATGTTACTATTGCTTCCCTAATGTACTTTCTTTTTGATGCATTCGTCAATGGCATCGGCACTCATATTTGTCATATCTCGTTGAAGATTTGTACTGCAGCTGTGTTTAAGTCGGTCAAATAAAAAATTAAACGTCTGAAGTATGAAGAAGTGAATTATACTTAGTGGAGTGGCAATTTTTGCCGTTATGCGTAAATAAATATATGAAATATGAAGATGTATACTTTAAAGACTCTTTTATGAATAGTTCTCGTCATTTTATTTTATGGCAAATTACATTTCTTTTAAATTCTCAGGCATTTTGTGAAGCAGTTTATAACAATGTTAAACTACACCCTAAAGTTACCATTATACAAATGATTAAACACACTTTTTCTTTTTTTTATCATTTACATTTGATAAATAGTGTATGGCAACAGTGTTGTAACAGGTACAAATAAATCCATAACAAAACAATCCACACATCAGAAAAACTGTACATTCAAATAAAATCCCCTTTTCTCAATGTTTCACAAACATTGGTGATTCAAAGCCTGAGAGGTCATGGCCCAGAAACACCAGAAACATCCTGTGATAGTAGGTGTTATTTCTGCCGCTAAATGCACTGTAACTGTTGAAGGGGAACATTTCCTGTCGTTCCTCTTGAGAGAAAGCTGTGGTGAGTTCATAGAGTGCGCAGTTATTTTCTGATCTAGTCACATGATGCGTTAACTTCCTGCAGCAGGCTCTGTCGAGCGTCTTCAAGTGAAGAAAGAAGAAACACAGTCTCACGTCTTTCTCCTGTCAGGAGACATAACTCAGCTTCCACGTCCCTTTTCCCAAAGTTCTTGTTTGCTTACTTTTCTTCAAACCCAGTTTCTTTGGGAAAGTCATCTCGGAGGGTAATATGAAAAATGATCTTCCACTTCCACTCACGATCCCTGTCTCCATCAATGTGTGACCTCTGACCTGATTAGATGGATTAACGCACTTCCTGGGAGCAGCATGGAAATGTGATGTTGCCCACTGACGTGCATGATCTGCGGCTCTCTTTTCGTATCCACGCTTAGTACAGGGAGGTCGTGACCCCTGATGAAGCCATGGATGGTGGCTGGCATGGCATGGGCTGCTGGTGGGGGGGTTAGTGGAGATTGCCTGCAGATGTTGTTTGGGGGGCCCTGTGCTTATTTAACAAGAGGATGTGGAACATAAATCTCCCAAGCCCTCTGCTGCACTGTATCACATGTGAGGTCACACATGAGGCCGTTTTGAACATCCCCCTCCTCAGCAGCACCCGAGGCACAGAGTTATGGTGTGATATTGTGAGAGTACTCGTCTGTCATGAGCTTTTATCAACAAATACTACATAATAAAACCCTTGCTCTCCAGAGAGGGTCCTCTCATATGTTCGATTATGTCTTTCCTTGGCAAGTTGTTACGTAACAGTTCTGAGGAAAGAGAAGATCCTCTTTATTTTTCTCATACTGCCTGTGCTGCAGCACCTCTTGTCACCCTTCGTCTGAAACCAGAGCCCAGTCTGCTCTGATTGGTTAGCTGGCCGGCTCTGTTCCGATTGGTCAACCTCTTAGAGATGTCCAGGGGGGGCTGTGGAGCAGTGGGTTAGTGCATTAGTGTTCGGAACAGGGGAGCACAGGTTCAAACCCCACTGCAGTCAGCATGTCGTTGTGTCCCTGGGCAAGACACTTCATCCCAAATTGCTCCTGTGGGGATTGTCCACAGTAATAGGCGCGTTCACACCGGAGTACTTTTCCCCGTACTTTTCCCGTTTAGTTCCGTTAGTACCCCTTATTTTGCGTTCACACCAAAAAGAGCACTTAGTGCCGGGAACTTTTACCCCCATTTGTATTGCCTGCTAGAGAGGTGGTACCATCCTGGGGAGAAAAAAGTACCAATTTCTATTGGCTGGGCGAATTGCAAACCACGCCCCGTAAAACTCTGAACAGTTTTTTGAAGACGCCATTGTATTTGCTGCCATTAGCATTATTAGCATTAGCATTAGCCCCGCGCACCAACGGAGAGAGAACAAGTTATGGCAACACAAAAGAAAACATGGGAGCGGTGGAGATGAGGAGGTGTCGGCGTTCTGGCGATTTACTCGGAAGGCTTCAGTAGAAGCTGCTGGGAGTCCCAGCAGCTTCTACTGAAGCCAGTCCTCAACTCCGGGAACTTCGGGTGGCAGTATACACCGTGAAGTTGTTTGCGGCCTGCCAGTAAACCCAAAGCAGAAGAAGAAGAAGTGACGTCAGCGGCTTCATTTGCGTAATCTTCCCTCAGGGAACTTATTCCGGTGTGAACGCGATCTGTACTTAGTGCCATGGGGGTACTAAGTGCCAGGTACTAAGTGCCGGCACTAAGTACAGCAAAGTACTTGGTGTGAAAGCGGCTATTGAGTATGTAAGTCGCTTTGGATAAAAGCGTCTAACCAGTAACATGCAATGTCATGTAATGTCCCACCCCTTAGCCTATCAGGTGCAATGTGTTGGAGCACTTGCTAATAGAAGCGCGAGTGTTACATAGTGATGTCAGCTTACCGAAGTAAACTAAAGAGTCCAATGGAGGCGTTACGGGGGAGGGGGAGAGAAACTTTAGGATTTTAGCCTTTGCAGACCATTTACATGCACAAAAACCTATATAACAATCTACAGAAAAGGGAAACCCCCAAAAAGCATTTAGGCTTCTTGAAGTAAATGTATTAATACCACTATGTAGAAATGTATGTATCTCAATCTATGATAGTTATTATTTAAAGTTATTAATTGTGGACATTTCATGGTGATATCTTTAAAGGTCCCATGTCATGGCCATGTCCACTGATCATAATTCCATTGTTGAGGTATACTAGAATAGATTTATATTGTGCATTTTTCCAAACTCACATTGGTTTCTCATAATTCATCTCTGTAAACTACTTGTATTCACTGAATTTCACTCTCTGCCTTTAACGGCTCGTTGTAGCTCCAATAGCTCCAGCCCCCACCCTCCCTGTGAGCACAGTGCTCTGATTGGTCGGGACGTTGTGAATCGCGCTGAGCTCCGTGGAGGTGTTGTTTCCTTGTTTAGGATACATAGCGAAACACAGCCAAACTCATCCTGAGCACACACAAACTCACATCCGAAGTAAAAACAATAAGTGTGGCTTGATATTGAGTAAGGAAAAGGTTGATAAACGCTGTGAGAATGGGTCTGCAGAGAGAATTTCGTCACGATCCCAACTGTCTGTTATCAGCCTGCAGCCAGGGAGGAGAACTCAGCAGAGCTGCCTGTGTGTGAGGAAGTCCGTGGATTGGTCAATTTGGACCAATCAGCGGGGGCTTAACGTAACGGCTCCATGGACGTAATGTAACGGCTCCACGGATTGGTCCATTTGGTTCCGGGTACCGCATGACCGTATCGCGTCATAGCTCTGGGCGTGGCTACTGGGTATCCAGACGTCACGATGCCCAGGAAGAACATGAGAAATCTCCAACGAGGCGTTTTGGGGAGGTATTTTCTGTGTTAGAGTTTTACTCCCTACAGGGTGTACTTTGAGGGTTTTGACTCTGCAGACCGTTTACATGCATAAAAACCTTCATAACACACAAGGGGACGGGTAATAACCGGAAAAGCATGACATGGGACCTTTAAGTTAAATTTTTACTACAACTGCACGATTTAGAAATAAAACGGATTATTTGGACTGATGATATCATTGATATTTGTAAGATATTAAAATGAGAGTGAGTCGAGGAGCACTTTTTCTTCCACACATTCTTTTTATTTGTAAATAATAAAAATGAACTTTTTTTAAAATATAAAACATACACATCATTTGAGCCACATCTGTTATACAAACAAGTAATGTTGCAGTGAATGCTTTACTTTTTTTCTAATTTTCTTTTTGTTTCAGTGGAACACAGAAGTTGTAAACAATCAGCGATTTTTTTCCCGTTAATACTGACAAAGAAAAAAGAAAGGAAAACCAGCTTCACCGGACTATGGAATGAAAAAGTCGTTCTGAGGTGAACATGGCCGGGTCGATCAGACGTTTGAAGCACAAAGAGTGTTCAGACATGACGTATTATCTCCTCATTATAAGCCCCTCTGCAAGTATCACTCAATGAAGACCCGCTGAATGGCTGTCGAGTATTTACACTATATGACTCTGTGCATCTGTATTCATTCTTTATATAACTTAACATGTGTTAGCATATCTGAAATCATTATGTTGAAACATAATTCATATTTCCATAGATCTGATTTGTACATATTTATTCATGTCAGCCCCTTGGAGGTATACTATGAGAGGCAGGGGCTGCGAGGTGTGCTCAGTTCATCTTCCAGAGGGCGGAGGAAAGACATCAACGTAATCGTAAAGTTTGAGACATTCAGCACCGGACTGAGGGTGTGGACTGCAGTTCTTTGCGTAATGGGAATGGCTTCGGTTTCTTAGTTTGATCTCTTTAATATTCAAGTACGAGCAAACTGTACAACTGCATGCAACATACAAGCGGCCCTACAGTATGTGGAACTAACACACGTATCTAGTTCAGTTTCTTTTTTCTGTATCTGGTTTTGTTTTACAAAAATGTGCATGCAACTTGGAACTGGCTCCAAAGTCATGCTGGCCCCGCCCCTTTCCCCCAGTGGGAGGAGTCTGCAGGCCGAACGGAGGATGAGCATTGGTGTTCCCGGCCAATAGTTCTGATTGGTTACTTTCACAGAGACGCACGAGGGAAACTGTGATCTTCTTTTTCTGTTAGTTGTTTTGTTTCCGAACAACCAGACAAAAGAAATGAATGGAACCAGTGACGGGGTTGTTTCTTTTTTTCTTTTTTTAACTACGTGTTTTTTTCAAAAAGTTAAACTTTTTGTCGTAAAAAAATCAAGCTCTTGTGCTTGTGTTTAAATCTCAAAATAACATAAACTAAAAGGTAGGATAAAAACGTGCTGGGGTGAGGGAATGACCTCCCCAAAGAATGTGAACAAATTAGACGGTCCTATTTTGCTCTTGCTTTTTTTTTTACAGTGATGTTGAACCCTTGTGATATTTCAAAGTGACATACATTTTATTTATTGGTCAACCTCCTAGGAGGCCTAATATACATCTATACAAAGACGACTGGCCTGGACGTCCGCCAGTGGTGAACAAGGAAAACAACGCTAATCTCACGGTGTAAAAATCTAAGCTGTGTCACCATCACCAGTCCCCCCCCCTGCATAACACTTGCAGACATTTAATAGTTATTTTTTATCTCTTGTGTTTAGTTTTTTCTCTCCATGCACACACCAGACTGACAACATTATCATGAGCATTTTACGTACCGTAAAAACATTTTGTGCCGGTAGTAACAAAGGGAAAGAAACGAACGACAAAGCAAACACGCAAAACAGAGTTAAAAAGAGGAGGGGGGGGGGGACCAGTGATGCGGCTCCGAGGTCTAGGCACCAGAAGAAGGCCCTGTGCTTCCAGACTGATACCCAAGTGGGAGCACCCTGCCTGGGGGGGGCAGGGTGCGGCAGTCTGTCTGGGGTTCTGGAGGAGGCCCCCACAGAGAGGCCTGGCCCCCTGCAGGTGAGGGGGGGGGGATCACCTCTGTCTGAGTCCATACATTCCGATGCTTACGTACATTTCTTTGCTATGTTGATTCAGTTAAAAATCACCCTGCTTCTTTTGATTCCCTTCTCTTGTTGTCTGTGGACAGCCCTGCTTCTCCAGCATACACAGAGAAAAAACCATGAGAGTTTCTGAATGGATATGAAACAGTGAAATGCGACGCTCCCTACAACAGACGAGATGAACCGCGACAGGAGTGATTGTCAGATCTCAACAAAGCTTTCTCGTTGTGACTGTTTCTGATTGTTGTTGTACGTTTCCGCCATCTTTTATTTAGTTTTTCTCTAATGTACGGGTCGTGAGTTTGTTACTCGTAGAGCTGTTGGTCCCTAGGATCGGACCCCTGGGGGTCCGGAGGAGCTGTCCAGCGACGACTGTGAAGCCCGCCGCGTCAGGGAGGCCAGAGTCGGATCCACCAGGGACGAGGGCGGGAACAACTTGTACCAGCCAATCACTGTGCTTGATAAGTCCAGTTCCTCCAATAGGATTTGTGCAACTCCCATGAAGCTTTTATGGTCCATGCGGCCGTAGTCCCCCCATACAATCACCTGTAGGACAGTCAGGTCAATTTACACAGCAGGAGGAAGAAACACTTAGATATTTTATTAAAATAAAAGTATTCATTAATGCCACCGTCTAGAGATACTATGTTACGAATACAACTGTTACTGGGTAAAAGTACAAAAGTAATAGCATGGAGTTATCGCTATTTTGCTCCCATGTCAGTTATCTTTCAGACAAGTTCAAAGAAAACATTATTACACATTAAGGAGTTTATTGTATGTGTCTGTAGACTGCTCCTAGATACCCAAATGGATAACATTATATAATGCCTTGTTGCATATTTAAAAAATAAAATGTCAGGAAACTTGTAATAGCACGACATTTTCCTAATTGAAGTTATCAACTGGGGAATGTTAATAATGACATCTTAACTTTGCGATGAAGAGGAATGTAAGTCGGGCTCACCTGCAGGACTTTACCCTGTGGGCTCTCCTCGAATAGCAGTGCTTGCTGGTACAGTGGGTCAAGTGTTTTCCGTGCAATCTTGGTTTTCTTTTTGGCTACGTACGCTCCATTGTTCAGCAGATAGACCTTGACGTATGGAGCTGAAGGTAGAGGCAAAGCAATAACAGAAAACATTAGTGAGGAGCACAGCCACTCTCCAATATAATCTCGATCACACCTCACAGCTGCTGATATCTTTATGAGAAGGAAAAGCATTGTGAGCTTCGGCTGGGTCTATGTGCTGGATTTCACTGCATGTATATCACTCATAATAATGAAGAGTGTATTTGGGATTTTAGAATGGGAGGGATGAACCCCTCTGTAATGGTCACACATGCAGAGCACACAGCACACACAGTGAAATGTGGCCTCTGCATTTAACCCATCCTAGCACCAGGAGTCTACTAGGAGCAGTGGGCAGCTATTGTACAGCGCCCGGGGAGCAATGGGAGTGAGGGTGGGGGGGGTGTCCGGTGCCTTGCTCAAGGGCACCACGACAGGGCAGGGGGTGAACTGGGACCTCTCCAAGTAGCAGTCCACACTCCATATTTCAGGTCTGGTCGGGGACTTGAACCGGCGACCCTACGGCTCACAGTCCAAGCCCCTACTGCCGGACAGTTAGCAGCTCTGTGGTTGGTCAGGATCTCACCAGGGAGGGACTTTGATCCTGGCTTCTGTACCAGTCCTCGGGCTCTGATAACCTCCACCTCCAGCTGACCCTTCTTCTCCATCATGCCAATCTGGATGTCACCTGGGAAACACAGAAAAGAAGATGGTGGTGTTAATAAAACAAAAGCAGATCGATGGGGGTGTGAACTTCAGAGATAAATGTGCTGGAGGCTGCACCGTGTAGTAAAAAACACAGTGACTGTAAACTCAGCCATACAAATATACGAGCAGTTATTAACACTGATGAGAGCAAAATCGTGCATACTTAATATTTCATTAATTTTTATTACATAACATTCCATGAAATTATTGCTGTATTATAAAAGTTAAAGTACTATTTTCACTTGTCATTTTACATTGAATTATATTGTAACCTGATATAGCTTGTATCAAAGTGCAAACACAGAAGACGTATAGATACAACATTAAGATATAATAATAATAATAAGTATTACTTTAATTTTTTTAATGAGCATTACCTGCATTTCAAGCATGTTTTTATTGATGTCATTCACTTGTTATGTTTTCAAATATTTGTATTTATTTGCAACATAATTGAAAAAAAGACTCTCTGCAGAATCTGCATTCACCATTATTTATTCATTTATTAACGTGTCACTGTTAAATAAACTAATAAATACATTCATTGTCTTTAGTTCTATTTTGGGGAAAAGAAAGAAGCTGTTTTTAATCATCAGTAACTTACCTATTGCAGGTGTAGCCAGAGTTTGCCGCCCCACTAGCTGAGCCGGTCCCAGGCCGTCCAGGAAGTCACTGAACTGACTACTGGCTCCCAGGTTGACTCCAGGGAAGATCAAACTAACACAGAGAACACAGAGACAGGATTAAACATCAGAAAAGGACCAGTCAGCACACTGTTCACGGTCAGCTCATTCTGCTGCCAGTCATTATTTACAGCATGAAAACATCTCGGAAACTGCCCAAGCGAGAGAATCCATCACAGAAAACACTACAGCTTTAATTTGATTCAGTCAAAGTTTGTGTTTATCATCGCCCCACTGAGTCCGTTTCTTTGAACAATGTGCTCATTATATCACACTGTGTTTACTGTCACATGACACATACTGCTGGATATACAACCTCTGAACATGCTGCCATCCAAACTTCACTGTCACATCCACATGCTTTATTAAAGGGCTGTTACCAGTGTAACATTTTCTGTTTGAATCCAACAAAAAAGAATATACGGTATATCAACAATGTAGCCTAATTACACATTGAATAGATAAAAAAAGAATAAAATGAAGTAAGAAAATGATAAGAGAAAGATGTGGAGAGCGACTGTAATCGAAACTGGGCTGCGTCCAAACTTCAAACTAACATATTGTGGTTCTTCCGTTGAATTCAATAATTAGGAATATTGGAGGGTGATGTTAAGTTACAGGTAAGAGAAAAAACCCAGGAGCACACATATATAATGTTAGGGTGGTCCTTAGTGCCATGTACATTTTCAAATTCATTTATTTTAAGCTCCAACCACCGGAATTCGTTATGATAGTCAAGAAAACTCTCCTGGTGAATTGTATTCAAATTCCAACAACATTTACCCCTCCCTCATCAACCTTGAAGTTTAGCCTCACGTAGGGTGGTCCTTCAAATTGAAAGTGGGAAAGTCTAAGCTCCAACCCCAGAATTCATTCTATTAGTCAAGAAAACTCTGGGGGTTGGAGCTTAGACTTTCCCACTTTCAATTTTAAGGACCACCCTAATATAATGTAATTTAGAAATGATATTTATCACGAGCATGTTGAATCGTTTAATTACATTTTATGAAAAATATTGAATAGAGTGAAGGTAATGTTGATTTACATTTTTGATAAATAATGTTCATTTAACAGCAGCCAGGACCATGAACTGTCCTGTGATTGATCGATAGGGTAATGGGACTGATATGGTCATATAATTGATAGTCATGTGATTGGTCGGTCATGTGATTGATACGGTCATGTGATGCAGAGAAGATGTTTTGCCTGAGTTTACTGTCGTCTGAACATTCTGCTGCTAATTACATACTTCAACATTTAGTATGCAGTAAACCAGGGGTGTCAAACTCAAGGCCCGGGGGCCAAATCCGGCCCGCGACTTCATTTCATGTGGCCCCACAAGAGCTTGCAAAGAATATAATATGTTTATTATACGGTTACATGCCGCTTTACAGAAGCACATTGCCCATAAACTACATGTCCCACAATGCATCTCAAATTAGACTTTTTTCTCAGAATTTGACTTTTTGTTTTTCCAGAATTTGGCTTTTCTTTTTAAATCATTTTGTGACCAGAGCACTGAAGAGACTTGCAATTGTCTGCCCTAGACTTCTGCTTTCAGACGTAGTTAATTATGAAGTTATTACCCTATCTGATAATAATCCAATGCAGAGGCAATAATGTTATATAATACATTATTTTATATATATGAAATATTTATATATTTATTCTTATATAGTCTTATATTTGAGTGCAACCATGATGCTAATGTGGCCCGAGTTGAAATTGAGTTTGACACCCCTGCAGTAAACTGTACATATGGATGGAGTATGCACTATGCACTACTTTAGTCTGTGAACAGGCTGTGTAGATGGCTGATGATGATGATGATGAAGCAGGAAGTGTGTGGTTACTGACTTCCCCTCGGAGGTGCAGCTGTTCATGCTGCCGTTGGTGGACTCCCTGCTGGGTTGCCGGCTCATGTTCCGGGTCAGCTCTACCGCCATGCCGGTCTCTGTGCTCCTCTGGATGGGGGCTCCCTTCTCCTTCTTACTCTTCCCCTCTGAGGCAAAAAGGATGGACAGGAAACATCACAATGTTGTGGTAACAGTACATGGTATATTTACCCACATACGTATGTGCACGCCTACTGATAAACAGCTTTGATTAAGTGAAGTCTGGAAGCCTGACACTGTTTTTCAACCTAGGTAGCGGTGATCCAAAGCAGCCATTTCCCCTCATAGGTCAGTTTATTCATCTGCAATATTCTGATTCAAATGGTTTTCTTTGAGGAACAGTTTGACATTTCGTTCTGCTTGCCTATTTTTTCTCTTTTCAATTTATATTGAACCCTATTTTTCATTCATTTTTTAAATGTATTTAGACTTCACATTTATTTTCTCTGCATATGTTGTTTATCTGTTCACTTTTAAAAAAAATTGTTTTTACATAACTTTAAAATTGTACATTTTAGATTTAGTAGCCAGAGCTTGAGGAAGGGTCTTTGGGTTGAGTGTGAAGAGGAAAGTCGATGCGGATCATTACACTTACTCTATTTTATTGGGTTTTTTTTATGTAAAAGTTAATAGAGATCTATCAATATACTATTACCTGTAACCCAGTAGTAAACAGGAAATTGTTGGGCAGACAAAAACATCCCAAACAGCCGTGTGTGGCATCTTGGTCTGACTACTACCACCTTCTGACTCCATGTGTTGCCATATAGCGTGCAAAGAGACAAAGGTAGAGGCATTTCTGAGACCCCCAACATCCCTTGTATACGCATGATGTCAATGATGACTCCTGATCTTCTTGTAAATTCCTAAAGTTGAACTTCTTTTTCTCATCCATCTTGAACAGGAAAGCTTGAAAAAATGAAGGTTTATCTCCACTTCCTCTCTCCTGTCCCCAGCAGGCAGAGAGGGACACATATTTGTGATTGGTGCAACATGTATTGCAGATTCTAAAACATAATTATGTACTATTAGAAAATTACTGTGTTGGGCTATTGAGTGTGTGATGCCCCTGTGGGTGACATCATTGAGTGTCTCCCACAGACACACACACACACACACACACCACTGACTCTACTGATGATCACATCTGTATATATTTAATTTGGTCTGATTTGTTTAATAAAGTATTGTTTAAAAGTAAATCCTGAATTGATCTCCTTTTTTGTTGTGACTGCCTGAGCCAGGTCACATGACAAGTGTGTTTTGCAATCCAGACAAAAGGAAGCATCCCTGCAGTATCATAAACATTCACTTTTATATGTGGTATCAAATGATTGTACCCTTGTATATGACCTTGTTTTAATATTGAGTTAATTGATTTCAAAAAGGGAACTTTTTCTATTGCAGTATATTACATTATGATATTAAGTGTTCATCCTGGGAGCCACAATTATCACACATTACTAACAAGATGTGTGGTGACGATTTGAAAAGGTTGCCATGGTAACTCACCAGGGCCGTTGATCTGAGACGTGCTGCGGCTGCGGCGGTTCCCGACGATGGCCACCACCCTCGCGCTCAGACTGGAGCGCCTCTTCTTGCTGCCCCCGCCCACCGTGCCCAGCGCCGTGTCTGATTGGCTGCCGTCCGTGCGCTCCTGGGTGTAGATCTCTCCGCTCACACTGGAGCTCTTCAGCATCTTACGGCCCACCGAACGCAGCTGCCGACTGGAGAGAAAAATACTGAGTGACCATGTGACCTGGTGGCATGCAGAATGGATGTGTCTGTACTGTACCTTTAGCATTGAGGACAAGATGTGATACATAATGATAAATGGAACATTTTAAAGTGACTGAGGTGGAGGAATGGTATTTATTCACACAACGTGGAACAATAACAGATGAGTTTACACCTGGGACACAAAGGAGGGAAATTATGATAACAGACATGTAGCATATCCTAACACATAACTAAAACTTGTAACATAATTGTGATGTCACTTAACTCTTCAGATACATATATTTAGATCTTAAGAGACCATGCTGGTTATGGTTAAATGTTCTAACAGTCCAAAGCTGATAATCATATCATCTCTAGCGTGGTGCAGGAATGAGTCGTGAACCTGGAAATGAGTAAGCACTCGTCTCAAAGTCAATGTTTTTTTTAATGAGTTTTGGTAAGGTGTTTGGAATAAGGTCTGTGTTCACCACAAGCTTACTAGATTCTCTTACATTTTTCTATGACACAAAATACGTCAGTAAATACCCCACTGGTAAACATCCGGAGCTATGTGTCTTAAAAATGGTAGTTGCTGACACTACTTAACTTTATTAGCCACATTTAGCTTAGCCGTGGTGACGTGAAGTCATGTGACCATCATGTAGTTCATTTATAGCCTATCATTAGCTTTTCAGTTCTAGCCTTTGTATTTACGCCTCGACTATTAAAAGCAATGTCAATATGTGGAGATTATCCTGCTAAACAAAACGTATCATTATCATAAAAGTGTGTTGTGTCACAGTCTTCATTTCTACGGTATTTCAAAACGTCCATTTTGGCCTACAACAATACGTCATCACTGCACCACTCTATTAAAGTTCAGTCTTCTCAAACGCGCCGCTACACGCTGACAGAAGCTGCTTAGAGCTCGATGCTGCCTCCTAGGGTTTCGGAGGAGGTGACGCATGTCCATCCCCTCAGAGGGGGTCAAAGTGCTGCAGGAGAGCCCAGCCACGCTGCCCCCTTCACCCAGAGCCACTACACCCAGCGGGGCTCTAAAAGACACAGTACAGGGACCGAGAGGGTCCAGTGAGTGACTGGGGAGGGGGAGGGTGGTCTGAGGCCTCTCCTCTGCCCCCTGCAGGGGGGTGAGGGATGGGCGTGCAGCAGAGGGAGGGGGAGGATCCAGGTCTGGAGGATGGAGGGGGTCCCGGCAGGAACAACACAGGATGCATGCAAGGAGGGATCTGAGACATGCAGAGGGGATCCACAAACACACAGAGACACAGGCACAGTGAACATACAACAAATAATAACTAATAATATTGAGCAAAATGAAAGTTGATATGCATTTATGTAGTTTTGATATGTGTGTAACATATGCACACAAAAAAATGTAATCTTTTTGTATCTGTCTGTATTTGCTTTGTTATAACTTATAAAAAATGTCTTTTGTGACTTTTTATTCTGAAAGCTCAACTGTCCAAAAGGCAAAATGTAAAGTGATAATACATTTTATGCAAAAACAATTAATTGAAAAGCTTGATATCTGAAAATAGATTTGACTTGATTTAAGCAAAAACAGAAGCAGCGTTCAGTGAATTACCAGAAGGGATAAGGAGCAATTTATCAAAAATAAATGCATATTAGGCAAGGGGAGAAGGTTGAAGAACATACCGTAGGTGAAAGAGGAGGAAGAATGTTGATGCAAGTCCCCCCTAGCCCATTCCACTCATCTCTATCTCTCATCTTCTATGTTTGTGTGATGAAACTGGCCTGAGGCAGATATGAGACTTTTCCCTGAATACAGATATTAATATTCCACTGACCTGAAGCCAGCCATCCTTCTACAGAACTGGATTTGTACTTCCTTTCCCTGTCCAAAGAACAGACCCCTTGTCTGATTTATGGATGAGCCACATTACAGGCCTTCTCAAACGGACTCACCCATTTTTCTAAAAGATCCATCATTTCAGCTTTCTCAAATCAAACTCTTTTCTTAGGATGAGTTTACAGTTGTATTTTTGATGGCATTGTGTGTGGTGCTTTTTAAAATTGTATATGAATTCATTAAGATATTCCTCAATAGATATAAAGTTGGACGACTTACAAAATATTGTATTATAAATACAAATACATTGTAAATAATTCAGCTGCAAAAAATTCATAAATAATTTTTAAAACATCTATGAGAAATCTTAATCAAATGTGAATAAAATGTGTATCTTATAAAGTCTAATTTAAAAGGTATTTTTGAATTGACAATGTTCAATGATGAAGAAAATATCTCATCTAAAACGAAAGGAAGAACCCATTGTCTCTCTCTCTTTCTTCGACTACATTTCTATACAAATAAAAAGGTACATTTTAACCACTTTTTTGAAAATCAGCAAAATGCCTAATAATCCATAACTGTGATGATTTTGATAGAATTTGGTTTAAGGTTACATCAGATCTGTGTGAAGGTAGGAGGAGATTTGTATTTGTCCCATACTTTATGTACTAGTCATTTATTTGTTTTCATTCCACTTGTTAATATTGAGCTTCTATCGATAAACCAGAACTCCACTTTAGCAAATGACAAACCTGCTTTATGTTTTAAGTTTTCCAGAATGTTCTGCATTTACACCTAGGTGTTTTTAATTGAAAAGGTGCATTAAAAGTCTTGGATGGAAACACATGTGTGTGTCTCACTCTTCCCCCCCCCCACACACTCTGGAAAGTGTGTCAGAGGCCAGGGGGGTGAGCCTGTATGGATTGTCTGTGGTGAGGCCATAAAGACTCTCCTCTTGCAGACCTCAATACATTAGCAGCTAATAAGCTGCACTCCATCACCTGGCTCACTGGGGGGGGGGGGGGGTCGTTTGTCCCTGTCACTGCTACTGGTCAGCTGGGAGTGTGGATGTGTGTGAGTGTGTGTGCCTATAATGTATTATGTGATTTTACTTCATATTTAAATGTTAATATAACTATTAATACTTAAATAAAATGTTATCTAGTATTGGACATTTTACTTTAACATGTTATCTCTACATACATATTTTATATTTTTTTATCTTTTTATTGCACGTTCTTACTTTAACTTCCTATGTTTATTCAAATATTTGTATTCTGTTTTCAGTTAGTCATCTGTTATTCTATTTCATTCTAAAATTGAGCAACTGTCTAGAAAACCCCAGCAACAGTCCTACTGGATAAATGTGTTCTGATTCAGGATACTTTTTTTATAGGAAAATAATAATAGTTTTTGTCTACTGTTTAACTGTTTTCATTAAGATCATTATTTATGTTTTTTTTTTGTTAGCAATTTTAAAAGTGTGTGTTTTTATTAGTTGTAAATTCATTTATCTAATCTCATTTTATTTAATATTTTTCTTATAAAGTCTCTTTAAAAAATCTGGAAAAAAATGATTATAATGTTTATTTTAACATAACTCGCCTGTGTCAATCATATGAAGACCACAATTCAGAGTTGCAGTTGCAGTTGCAGTTATGCATTATAAGGGGCGTGGCAGCTTTGATTGACAGCTGTGTGCTGCTAGCCTCATCTCCAACAATAGTTTTTCTGGGGAGTCACTGCCAAGATTGCGATGGCTGTTGCCGCCCACTTTTTTGGAAGCCTATGACCTCACATCCATCTTTTCTATAGGCTGTGATGCAGACTACAGGTTCAAGCGGACCTCTGACCTCTCTCTGGAGACTGCAAGCTAAAAGATAATAACTTCCCCCCCAGAGATCAATGAGGATTTGTCTATAATTGAAACCCGGGGAGTAACAGCGAGAAGATGGATGGTCTGCCATCACCAGTGAATACCCGTGTGGGCAGTAATCCTCTTTACCTGGACTCTCTGGTGTCTCCTGCTACAGTGTGTCTCCTGCGATTCAACTCGGCAGAGAAGCGTCTCCTCCCTGCCGCCCTCCTCCTCTCCTCCTCTCCATCCACCCCCCACGATATCCTCCTGTCCCTCTTCTCCTCTTCTAATGACTTGGATCTGAGTCCAGTTAGTTTGGATTTCCACCGTTCAGTGTATACGTGTGTCAGTGTGTGTGTGTGTGTGTGTGTGTGTGTGTGTGTGTGTGTGTGTGTGTGTGGAGAGAGGAGATAAGAGCATGCAATAGGAAGCAGAAACATGCAGCATGCAGAAATAAAACAGAAGAAGACACGCAGCGATTAGCATGCAATAGCTTTAATACTCCTGTAGCCCAAACATTTAGGCTTATTTAAAAAGGACTGTAATAAAAGGACCCTTAACATCTAAACTGAACATATGACTAATGAGGACTGACCTGAGTCGCCCCCCCGGTCGTTCTGATTGGATAGACATGTAGCTGGTGCTACTGAGGCGGGAGGCACTGCTGGCGCGGGAGAGGGCCGACGCATCGCTCATATCGCTGTCTGACGACCGGGCCGACAGGTTGTCGCTGCTGCGCCTCTGCTCTGCGTACAACTACGGGGGGAGGGATGGGGATTATACTCAAATTGAGATTAGAAAAATGAAATAATCATCTATAAAGTGTAGGAGGAGGTGGGGATCTGAGGACAGAGCGCAAGATGCTGACCTCCCGTTTGGTCTTGAGGTCCGTCTCAGGGTCGTGGGAGGCTGAAGGCCGGTAGGAATGTACTTTCATCTGCAGCTGTCGGGCGCGTTCCTCTACTGCAAGGGCTGAGGCAAGAGAAACAGGGTTAGGTAGAAATGATTGGACAAAGAAAGAGAAAGGTAGAAACAGCAGTGTGTTCTCAATAAGACACACTGCAGAGTATATTCAGCATGCAGGGTCTCGCTTCTGACACTAGGTGGAGCATGATGTGCACTCAAGTGACTTCTTGATGGATGTTACTGTAGAACAAATATAATAGGCTTCTGAGTAAGATTTGAAAATGGTTAAAAACTCAGACAGGAATGTGAACCAAATCACACCTCTACATATAATCCCATCCATCTTATGATTTATATTAACAGTACATTGATAATGTTTTGTTAAATATGTGTTTGATGAAACAGTTATATTTACATTTGAAGGGTTAAACATTCTGATGACTTGTGCCTCGTGGTGCCAACCCATTGGGTCTTCCTCACAAGTACAGAGGAGTTATTCTGAGGACAGTTCTTTGACAGCAACATAAGTGAGATTTGAGATACCAAATTGAGGAAGTATACCGCCAAAATATAAATGCAGTTTTGTTATTTGAAGAGTAGTTGAGATTTTTTGTTAAAACATTACATTTTTGACTAGGGACCTGCGGCTGCTTATTATTTTGAATTGCGTGTCCACAACTCTGCTCTATAGTAGCATTTTGGAAAGCTGGATGCCACTACACATGATGTGCCCATTTCTAAAGGACTGTGTTTGAGTCACTACCATACAAAAAACTGTTATTTTCAGTGAGCATGTTATATGCTAACATGACCTTTAACAGAACTTTATTCTTCATAGCTCTTCTGAAATCAAACCTTGATCCATTCAACAAACCTTGCTCTACGCTGCTGCTCTTGGCAGGGAGCTGAGGCAGCTGCCGGCCCCTGCGACCTGATGAGGGAGTCCCCGTAGGAGAGGAGGGGCTGCCGTGAGGGTGTGCTCTGACAGACAGGAACACATAGACACAAGGAGAGAGGAGAGGAGAACATATTATTATTATTATTACTGTGATCAGCACCAGCTGAAGTGGAGCTCTAAAAAGAATCACAGTCGATAAACTGATGATCAGAGGTCAAAGGTCATGGTAGGGAGGAGAGGGATGGCTCAGAATCATCAGTAAAGGAGGGCAGGGGAAGTAAGAGGAGAGGCACTGAGTGTGTTAGACACAGTATTGCAGCAATTCTATATATCCAACCTTAACTGTGTCATAATGTTTAGATTCATATTTGACAGTTTAGAGGAGGGAAGATATCGTTTAAAAAGGACTTCACTCTGAGGTCATGCCTCTTAATCAAGTCCTATTGCACCCTATACATATAATATACAAATACATATATGATTTGAATGTTTTTTTGTTTTGTAGTTTAGTTTATTGTCTTATTCAAACTAAATTATCTTTGGTATCATTTTGATGATGTTGTTAAATGTATTCTCGTTTCATGTTGCACAAACTACAAAATCCTGCTGCAAATATTTTACCTATACTTATACTTAATAAATAAAAAGAGATAGATTTTAATTGAATCTTTATCAAGTCTTAAAAAAGTTGTATAAAACATCAATCTTTAAATAGTTATACATTGCATTCATTCTCCGCAAAGTTGTGGGGCTTTGGGAAACTGAAGGAAGAATGGTTAACATCAACAGTTCAAATTACGATTGATCCTACATTTCCCATAATCCAACATGATTGCCGATCACAAAAGATCGTTCCAAACAAAATGGGTCTGGGGAATTATGCTTCGACTTGTTTGGATTGAAAAGCGTTATTGAGTTGATTCAGGAAATCAAGAGAAAAACATGTTTTGATCTGTGATTTTTTATCCAAAAGGCTCAAGTTACGAGTCACTGGTGTTAAAGTCCAAGAGAAGTTGCAAGTTGTTGTTTTTTATTTTGTCAAATCAAGTCTCAAGTATTTTCCTTTTTTTGTTTTACTAGAGTATGACAGGAGTCCAAGTCATGTGACTTATCACCTACCTATATATTTTCATGCCTACTGTACCTTGGCTAACAGGGCACTGTTGTTTTTTATAGTTAGATTGTGGAAATCATTTTAACGTCATTGTGCTTGTTGAGGTATGACGTTCCCATGTGGTGTGCATACAGTATGTCATCACACTCATGATGTGCCATTTCAAGAGGGGACAGCACAGTGGGGGGGGGGGGGGTGTACAGGAGCTGGAGCATGCACCTGTCTAGCCGCGGTGAGTTTGGGCAGGACCCAGACAAGACTGTCTGACCAAAGGGCCTCAGAGGGCCCCCTCTCCCCCTACTACCCCTCAGGATAGAGGTGGGCTGGATACGACTGCCATCAGCAAATACAAAGAAATGAAAATATAACACTTGATAAATACAGCAAGATTAAATCATATGAAAATAAAACAACATGTGTTCAGCATTTTGGGGCTCTGTGTGTCAGGACTGTCGAGAAGTCCCGATGAAAAGAGAGTGCAGCACACCAGGAGTCAAAGACTGTGGCATGCACTGCTTCCATACTGCACAGCAAACAGTATTATCCAATAATATGGCATGAGATAAAGCAGCGGCCTCAGAAAAGATCTAATAAAAGGAGGACCTTTGTTCAATCTGTGTGTATACTGTGTAGACGGTAACAGGTGAACATTCTGGTCCTCACCTACAAAGCACTCCACCATCTGGCCCCCCCCTTATCTCACAAACCTTCTCACTCCTTATCAACCCCCCCCGGTCCCTCAGATCACTGCAGCCGGACTCCTATCCATCCCCACATCCACACTCTGCAGCTTTGGGGACAGAGCCTTCTCAGTGGCAGCTCCTAGGCTCTGGAATGCCCTCCCCCAAGATCTTCGTGAGAGTCCCTCACAGTCTTTCAGTCCTGCCTCAAAACCCATCTTTTCAACTCTGTCTACCCATAAGCCCCCCCCCCCCTCTCAATCAACTTCCTCTTCACTGCCTTTTTTTGTTTATCTTATTTTCCTATATTTACTTGTCTGCCTGTCCTTGTTTGTCTACCCTCCCTCATACTGTAAAGCGTCTTTGAGTTGTGAAAAGCGCTATATAAATAAAATGTATTATTATTATTATTATTATTATTAGGTGTAGGATGGGTTTACGGGAAGACCAAAAAGTGAACCATTTAAGTTTTAAAATTGACTGAATAAAATGTGAAGGGAATGAAACCCTGAGGTGCTCCTGACTTAATAACAATAGAAGTTGAACATGTCCGAGTTACTTTGTGAACTCCATAAGAAATCAATGGTGCCACTGTATCAGGAAAGGATGAATCTCAATTTCAATAATCCTGATTGGACATTGGCCTGAACTGTTGAATGCAGATATATATTCTAATTGGTCTTTGAGGGTTAACAACATATTTTATATAGGGTGTATTCTTGGGTGTAAAATGGCATTTGCTATAAATCCGCAGATATACAAACTTGTGAATTTCCATTCAAATGTGGAAAGGTAATAACCCCATAAAGCTTTACAGGGGCTGTTGCAAATATATATGTTGTTCCTCAGGCCTATAAAGTGGTGCAGGAATTAGTCCCAATACCCTCAAAATAAGTCAGCATTTTTACACTTCCAGTTCCCTTGTTTCAAGGTCAACTATTGTAAATGTGTTTTTGGTTAGAGGCCTGAAATAAGGTCTGTAGTTAACACAGACACAGTTTTACGTTTTGTTCTACGACAAACTAACATGAGTAAACACCGCACGCTTCTATGTGTCTTAAAAACGGTGGTTGCAAGCGTCTAAATTAGATAGTTAATTCATCACGCCGAACATTTGCCACCTTTAGCTTCGCAGTGGGGATGTGAAGCCATGCATCTATGATGCAGTTTGTTAATAGCGTTAGCTTTTTACTCCTGATGATTATATTTACGTTTCAAGAATCATAAAAGTGCTGTTAATATGTGGAGATTATCCTGCTGAACAATTTTTTTGCAATATTCTAAAATCCAATGAAACAATCCCATTTTTTCAAGAGAAACCTTGCGTTGCATACTTCCGGAGCGGCCTACAAAAATATGTCAACACTGCACCACTCTATTATTTCAAAAGGAAATCTCATAGGACAGAAAGCCTGTTTGTCAGACACGTTGCGAGAAAACAACGTATATTGTTCCGATGGCCAGCCCTACTCTGCCTCTGATTGGCTTACAATATTATTCTTACTCACTCACTCCTCATGCCAAAGAACAACCAATCCAACCAACAAAGGAAACCAGGAATAGCAAGTACGTTGCAATATGTATTTTTTGGGCGATGGGATTTGGAAAAAAATATCTGTTTGTTTTTGGGTTGACATGCTTGTGGACAGATTGGCTTTCGTCCAATTGGGAAATGTTTTGACCATTGGTGTATCACATAATCGGCAGACATGCACAGCTATGCTAGCTGTTTCTAATCACCACGCTAAGCTAAGCTAACAAAATAGCTGGCTGTGGCTTCCTAATTAGAGTTAATGGAGTGTATATAGGTTCATATCAACCACACAACACAACATTTGAGCACCTACAAACCTACTAAGTGTCAGTAGGGTTAGGGTTAGTAGTGAGAAAAGCTTAGAAACAGTGAGAGGATGGATGACCGAATGAATGAATGATCTTACCTGTCCCCTTCCAGACTTTTTTTGCTGCCCCTTTGACAGTTTTGACCTGATGAGTTGTTACATTGCCTGTTGGGCAAACAGCAATCATAGAGACAGAAAGAGAGGAAGAAAGAAAAAAAAACACAATATGGAGAATGATGAACCACATAATGGCAAAACTGAATATTGACTGATGTGTTGGATATAATGTATAAGGCTTAAGCTGAGGTTTGGTTTTTGTGCTTAGAGAAAGCAATTTAGCTGGAAATTGCACATTCCGTGAATTGTTTCCGGCCAGCAACAGTGTTACAGTAAAGAAAGCACTTTCAAGCCAGAGAAGTGGGGGGAAAAGTGCTCAGCAGAAAGGGCAGGTGTGGCAGAATAAAAGAGGGATTACACAGCTTTGGATCGCACATATTTACAGGGAAAGGAAACAACATAAGATCTGGGCAACGCAATTCATTCAGAATGTGCTGGAGGCTTTAGGATAGAGCAGGCAAGCAGAGCTGTAGCGAAGTGATTTGGGGAGAGCAGGCCTGGTATACCTGTCCTCCTCAGGGTTCACATGTTCTACTAAGATCCTGGGGCTTGGGGGAATCTTGCGGGGCAAAGAGTTGGAGCACCTAGAGGGGCGGGAGGTAAGGAGGGGGAGCATCCCGAGGTAGGAACACCAGGAGAGATTGTTAGTAAGTAAAGGCACAGTCAAGGCTTTGAAACTGTCAATTCTCTTTCAATCTTTTGGCATAATGTCAGGAAAAAGAATTGGCTTGACTTGTCTCATCGTACATTTCAAATAATGCTAGAAATCTGAGCAAAGCATGCACTTGTAGATGTACTGGAACTTACATTTGTTATAGGTCATCTTTTTATTGTATGCAATGTTTGTTTCTAGCTGGGACTCGCATGAAATAATCAACAGGCAGGAAACCTACTTTAGAATAGGCATTGAGAGGGAAAGAGACCTGGTGCTTTCTGTAGGTAACAAAATCCACCTATCAGCATTCCTGAAGAGATGGTTCAGATTGTTGGAGAAAGCGTAGGTGTATAACATCCAATAAATGGTGGTCAGCGCGTCGTTACACATATAATCAATGTTAGTGTAAGTGTAAACTATATTTAGATGATCTTTAACGTTTTACCAAACTTTTCTGACAAGGAACTATTTATCCATCTTTTTTCAAATAAATAAAACAAAACGGTAATTTTACCTCCCAGAACATGGACTACGTTTGCCTTGATTGGTTAGTTTGTTTGTGTAATTGTGTGACATAAAAGTGTATTTGAACTAACCCTTTAAAATACCAAAGTCATGCTATAACACATACAAACTAACCAATCATGGCAGCGGTAGACCACACACTCCCATGTTCTGGAAGGTAACATTACTGGTTTTGACAAAGGAGTCTGGTGGCCTTGAAAAGATCATAGTTGGGCAATCTGACAGCAAGGTAAAGCAGCAACAATATTCTAAATAAAGCACAATTCACTGAGCTCCTGAAGTTATATTATTATGCTTCAGACTTGAGGGGGCCCACCGCCATTTTCAGTAGTTTATACATTGACTATGGATAAGTAGCTCATACAACTCTGTTTCAAATGTTCAGAAATATTCCTTTAAAGGTGGGGTAGGTTATTTTGGAGAAACCAGCTCGAGTGTGCTAGAATTTGAAAATACATAGCCGGAAGAAATCTGCCACTTCCTTATAGAGCCCCTCCTCCAACACACACGAACGCGCACATGACCAATGAGGGCACGATAAGTTTGTGCACAGATGGAAGGCTGACAGGCAGGTAGGCCATCCAGTTATTTTAGCCGGGCCGGCTAAAATGATTGGTCGTGCTTTTTACAGTACTACGGCTTCCACAGATGACATTTATGGATTTTTTGTCAAAGCACTTAAGATATTCATTGCTATCGGGATGTTAAGAGCATTCCATGGAATATAACAAAAAGTATATCTCGAGCCGGTTTCTCAAACTTACCTACCCCAACTTTAAGCTTACAAATGTTGTATTTAGTAGAGCCAAAAACATTGTTAAGGACAGTTCACACCCCGGCTTTCACCTATTCAACCCGCTGCCCTCCGGCAGGCGCTACAGGTGTATCAAATCCAAAACAAACAGACTCAAAGACAGTTTTTTCCCAAGAGCCATCATTGCTCTTAACACCTGAAAGTCATACCTCTTAATCATCCTGCATGTGAAATAAATGTGACTCTGTACTGTATATATATATATATCATTATTATTATTATAAATACATACCCACTATTATTATTTATTACATTATAGATTTTATTTTTATACCCCTGGAAATAATTACTTTAATCCTTATTCCTAAGTATGTATGCTGCGTGTATTTGTTGTCTTATGTTGTGATGTTTTTTGTTTTGATGGCACCTTTTGAAAGGGAGAAGTATTTATGTATCTCATTGTACATGTATAATGACATTAAACGATTATATTCTATTCTATTTCATTTGTCTAGTCCATATGAAAAACCCAAAACAACAATTTGCGGGTTGTTGTTACCTTTAGAAGCAGCCAGGCTTGCTGTTTCCCTCCGTTGCTAGTCTTTGTGCTAAGTTAAGTTAGCGGTTAGCTGCAGCTTATTTACAGACTGAAGAGTGGTATCGTTCTTCTCATGTATCTCTACACAAATGTGTCATTATTTAAAGATATGTTCAGAACACTATTAAATAGTTTTATAAATCAAATTTAACCAGCAGGTAGGTGTTTCTCTATGTAAGTGTACTATGGCAAATTCCTTCATGTATGACAGGGACACATGACATGAACTGGGGGGAAGACATGCAGCATCCTAAACTCAACATGTCAGATGATTCATGCAGTCCAAAAAAAAGCTGATTCGAAAGCTGTCACTGAACACAAAGTCTACGATCATAGTTTCTGTGACATCAGAATCTAGCAAGTTAATTCCACTCGATTTATTCAAAAAGTATGTTCATCTTCTGTTTTATACCTGTCTCTGTCAGGGGAGTGAAAGTTGTTGTCTGGTCTCAGACATGTGGTGCTGGAACTCCTCACTCTGTCCAACTGCGGCTGCAGGTCGCTGCGCCGCCACAACATGGCAGCAGAGAGGAGAGAGAGAATAGAGATGGAGACAAGATGTACAAGGACGGAGGACGGGAGCAGCAGAGGTGTCGGGAGAAGAGACAGTGAATAATGTGAAAAAAGGGTGATGAGTGGGAGGTAGATAAAAGAAAATGCGGAGAAAGTGCCAAAATGTGGGTGAAGAGGCGGAAAGGAGATGCAGGGGGGGACGGACAGAGAGAAGATGGAAGGCCATCAGACAGTAACATGTAACGGCTCTGATGCTGTATCTCCATTTATCATAGCCAGTCATTCCTCGCGGCAAAACACTGTGAGACCACTCAGATGGAAGGTTGGTGAGTTGCCATGGGAACCATGTCTATGTGGGAGAAGGGATTGCTTGTAAGTGGGGGAGGGGGGGGGGGGGGGGCTTTACATACAGCTGTACGTTTGTCACGTCATGCTGCACTTTCAACAGATGGTTGTTCATCGCATGACACTGCATGATGTTTTCAGCCTCACACGGATGGCAACAAGGGCTTAGGAGTTTTGTTTAATGCTCTGCCAGGACATGCTTAAGCCTCTGCTTTGCGTTGAAAAAGGGGGAGAAAGGAAAAGGTTGGGAGGTGCGTGAGGTGGGCGTGTTCTTACCTAACCGTGACCTCATCAGTGAACCTGAGCACACGGTGTGTAAGAATGCTACGAGGCATGGTGCTGCCCACTTCCTGTCTGTGGGGGGGCTTGCTCTTTAGGCATGCTGGGAGAGTGGAGCTGTAGAGAGGTCACGCCCCATGAGAGGAGGGCAAAGACCCGCATGCAAAAGGAAGGCAAAAGGAAAAGAAAAATGACACATGCAAGTTACAGAAATTAGCAGAAAAGACAAAAAGAAAAGAGCAAAGGGGGAAAAAAGCATGAAAGTATGCAATCTTCTTGCAAATTATAAGAGGAGAGAGGATAATTCACAGTATGGTACGACATCTAATATGGTTTCATATCAAATCGCAGTTTAAAATTAAAGTTCTTGCTAGGTAAAAAGGGTGTATTATCAAAAAATACAGGCCTTAGATGTCAATTGACATGTGTTTTATTCATTCATTCTCATTCATTCTCTCTTTTGAATTATTAAAACATTATTAAAATATTTGTATATATACCATTTTATTTATTTATTGTAACCTATGTATTTTTTTACTTTCCTTTTTTGCAATGTCTTGGCTGTAAAAATGAAATGCCAGTTAAAAAATACTAGTCAAAAAATAAATGGCGCTTGCTGCAGCGTGATGAACCAACACACACAGCAAATGACAACAGGAAGTGCATCCCCCTGTCTGTGACCTCACAGTGAGGAATTCATTATGTAAGTGTAGCCACGGTTCCTCCTGCCCTCCCTGTGGATTGATCCCATACACATATATGGGGAGATTACATGTAATGCTGATTATATAACACAATCTACAGATAAAGCCGGCTAGGCGGCACGTGGCGAGGAAACCTAGCTACAGTAGATCTAATATGTATAGGAGTGCCATGAAAAGGATTAGAGCAGACAAGGGGTATAAGGAAATTGCTCAAACAGCAGGTCTGCCTGTGGTTATAAGACCTGAAATAAGAGTATGCTACATATCACTATGCACTCAAATGCCAGGATCAGCATCTGATAAGTGTGTTTAGGGACAATACTGGTGTTTCGCACATTAGCTGTTTACGTTTTTAACACATTTCCAGGCAGCCATTACTAACAGGTACTCCAGTAACCTCCATTAGCATAAAACAACAAGGGGGAAAAAAGAGAGAGGAACTGGGTTTTTCTATGTTGAAATTGAAACAGCACAGCTTTACTAAACTAAACTCACACCTTTTTCGCTTTCCATTACCAACAATGGTTGATAGTCCCTTGTACTACAGTGGAAGAGGTGCCAAGCTAGCCGAGCCCTCTAGAACGCTGATTGGTCTGAGAGGTCAGGTGCGAGACACAAGGACAGCCTGCACAAACCTGCCACCAAGTCACATTTTTAAAGATGGTAGCCTGCTAAACTAGCTGTATGCATCACTGTACTTTAAAGGGGGTCAGGAATGAGTCCTAAAAACGAAATGATTTAGCATTGTACTACTTCTGGTTCCAGAAGTCAACAGCTTTTTGAAAGTATTTGTGGTTTAATGCCTGAAATAAGATCTGTGATTTAGAATATGGATTGTCACATTTTGTTCCACCACATCAAATATGTGAGTAAATACCCCACTGCTGGATTCCCACAGCTTTCCATGTGTCTTAGAAACAGCGGTTGCAAACAGGTGACTAAATGAGATTACTAAACATCATCACGCCAAACACAAATGTGCCTCTAGTTACAGGTGATGACATGAAGATGTTATTTTTTTGTTAGCTTCTAACTTCTGGTGATTGCATTTATCCTTTAAAAACAAACATATCGGAGATTATTCTGTTAAACACGTGTTAGTATTATAAACGTGTGTCTGCAATATCCAAAATCCAATGGAAAAATCCCATTGCTTTTTGTCGAAGGAGCCCTAGCGACACTAACTTGCAGGTCAGCCTACAAGAGTATGTCATCACTGCACCACTTTATAGCCTGACTAGTAACCAACTGCAGCAGAAATGCAGTGATCAGTTTGTAATCATTGAGTTGTGTTAAAGGTTGGATGAAATTGCAGATCGAGATTCAGCTAATAATAAAAAAGAAACTATTCTCAAAATGATGTCCTTGTTGATTAGCATGCATGTGTGATCATCCAAGCTTGTGAACACTTTTTTGGCACTTAATTCAATTCAAGAGGTCTGCCATCCTGATTGCACTGATCTGCTTCTTAAAAATGCAAGAACTCTGTGTAAAGCTTCTGATATGTTTGGGGAGATGGTGAGGTGTGATGGGGTACAATGTCATCACACCAGTATTGAAAGGATTGAATAATACAGAGGGAAAAGCAACACAGCATTTACCACTCTGGACCAAAGCAAGCACAAGCAGCACAGCATTCTGGGAGACACACGGCCATTTATTGCAGAGGGAGAACACTGCTGCAACTAAATGACCCACCAACTCCACAGATGGAAAAGCTGGTCAGGCACAGAGAAGGGAACGCAACACTGCCTTTCACGCTGAACGCTTACCTGTAAATGTCTTTATGGATACCGTTTACTAACAGGGGCATTTTGGGGGGTAGTGTGTTGCTGTATCTACATACGCCCCTGGTTGTACGATGGGGAGATCATGCATCGTAAAGCAAGACAAGGAAACAAAAAAAGTGGAAGAAATACACAACTCCTGTGAGTATACACATCAAAATGCAAACAAATGAATAAATGAAATTAATCAAAAGAGCTTTGCCTTTCTTTAAGGTCAGCCACTGAGCAGGTGTGTAATCCCCTCACACAGTGATCATTGTGGTGTGTGTGTGTGTGTGTGTGTGTGTGTGTGTGTGTGTGTGTGTGTGTGTGTGTGTGTGTCTGTGTGTGTGTGTGTGTGTGTGTGTGTGTGTGTGTGTGTGTGTGTGTGTGTGTGTGTGTGACACAGTTGTGGTCAATAGTCAATCATGACTTTATGATCCGTTGGGTTCATGCATTTGCAAAAAAGCAGACAGTGTCTACAGTCCATTAAACCAACACATGAATCAACATTAAGAGTGTTAACATGGAGGTGTTAAAGTATAGTGAGGATGATGAAGATGATGACATGGCATATTCTATAAAATAAGCTGAAGGGTGTTTCTTGTCTTTTTCTTTCTTTTTTTGTTACCTGTTTGTGTGCAGGCACTCTGCACTCCCGCCCCGGATAGACCTGTGCATCTCCAGGACCTCACTGTCATTGCCATGACGATGGGTGAACATATGAGAAACAACCCAGAGGAAACACAACAGAAAAGGATGGCAACTCAGACAGGTAAAGTGAATTTATGAATGAGAGAAACCAGGAAATCATAACTCTGAGATTTCAATCAAGTCTGCATTGATATTCCAATGCCTAGTTTCACACTGTGAGTAGGGTTAGTAGGAAGTGGCTGGGCCACGTCACATGACACACATTGATTCACCAAAGCAGGATTCAACCTTTATGGGAAATACAAACTATTACAAAAGTCACGGCACAAGTGCATTTTGGAACTTTATTTCTGCACATTGCAGAAGAGTGGCCGGTTGCACAAAAGTCTTCTTTAAGTTTGCTCCTTAAGTAAGGCATTTCATAGCCTTATTTCTCCTGAACTGATTTACTTATGTGTGTAAAGAACCTGATCAAAGATCCTGTATCTATTGTTTAAATATGGCCACTTCCTGACGAAAGCATTGAGGCAGCGTCAGAGAGCCTCAGTCGCTTCATAGAGCATCTTTTTCAAAGTAGATTGATGAAAATAGCGCATTTAAAATATGACTGCTGAGTTTATCAGTTATGAGTTCATGTTCAATTCATCTTTTAATACTATTTCTCCAGGGATTTAAGAATGATAAAATAGCAGAAAGTCTGGAGCCTAATAGTTTGTCTTTTTTGTTTGCCATGTTTTGTATAGTAGTTGAGTAGATGTACCTTGTTACTGTCAAACACTGGCAGAGTATGTTTTTAACGTTGACTGCAATGGGAGTTGCCTTCAGTATAAAACCAGGATGAGGAGGAAAAGTACTTGGGTGATCATTTCAAGCAAAGGAAAAAGGACAAAACTCAAGCGAGTTTTGTACAACCAACTCTGCGTTCCAATACCCATGTTACCATAATATTTTAATATGCCAGAAAAATATTTAGTATGTGTCAATAAGAAGTAAAATTCAGTATGACGAAAAAATACCAGGATGTTGTACTACTGGCTAATCTGGACCACGGTTCTTTGCGCAGGGCCTATATGAGTATATATGAGAGGTGCAATGGTATAAATAAGTAAAATGTCCAAATTCGGTGCATACTGCATTGCAGCAGCAGAACATATTGTATTGTAAGGAAAACTTCTCTTTGACTTCTATGATATTTTGTTAGACCGCACACAGAGCTGCTGTCAAAGAATTGCACTAGGAGCAATGATCCAATGTGATCCAATCATGTTACACTAGTTTTAGTAAACTATAACACAGGAGCGATAATCCCCACAGACCCCAGCAGCAGGTTACCTGTCCTCTGAGTACTCGTAGTCCGAGTCCCCGGAGCGCTGGTGCTCTAAGTGGGAGTCGTGGTAGCGGGAGGGGGAGTGGGAGTGGGGGCGGTTCTGGTGGATCTCATCCAGACTCCTGAAGGAAACAAAAATATTATATACAATATACTGAGTTTTTCAGAAGTGCTATGGATCTTATTTTGTGATTTGTAACAAACCTGAAACTAAATCATAAGTAAGAGCATTATGTTCTTACTTATGATTTACCTGACTCAAAATGAATTTATGCAAAACTATTTGATTTAAAAAAATGATGGGAAATACAGATAGCGCGATGTTCTTCCCTTGACTCTGGTCAAAACTATATATAATGAGCCTAATTAGTATTTGAAAACGAGAACAAAATCTGTGAATTATATAAATCACAATGACAACAAAATCTGTTAAAAGCACACAATCTTATTTTTTGGTTGACCCGGCCTTTGTGTGGTATTCTCTAATGTATGTATATCAAGAGATATAACAGAATATAATCATGATAAACCCATTTCCTCAATATGCTTCACCAATGACAATTCAAATGCAGACAAATGTGTGATGTGTAATGTGTGACATGTGTGACATGTGTGATGAAGACAAAGAAAGTCCTGCTTCTGTGCCTTTATGTACATAAAAGATAAAGATGTAACCCAACTCAAATGTTTTTTCTGTATTTTTTTATAATAGCCGTGCTGGTTTGAACATATTTGGCTGCTTCTAGCGGGCATAAGAGTTAACAACATTGCCAACAATGTGTGCCAAAGCCATAAACACAGATGTGTATTACTTGGTAGTGATCATATACAGTTGGATGATTAAAAGCCTTAATAAATACATGTTAACAAGCCGCATCAGTTCTGTGTCAGGGGGCAACTGTACCATAGAAACTCACACTCACTGAGACTGTTGTAGACCACACAATAACCCCTTAAAAAAGCTAAAATGTCAAGTATCTGGACATGTAATCAATATGGATATGTGAAGCTCTACAGGGATATTCCCTTTGCCAACATCATAACAACTCAGAATCTACAAGAAGGGTAGAGTTTTAGAACTCCAGGATAAGGCCTTTGTTGTCCCAAGCTTGGAGATGGAACTGACATCTGAAAATGCGTTCGCCAGAGAGGATCATCAGGGTACCATCGCAAGGTATATATACAACCCTAATATTTTAATGTAATTGTAGCTTATAACTTCAGCGTAATGTAAAGTGAAGCAGTAAATAACTTGTACTACCTATGAGTTAGCTTACAAGCTAGCAATGCTAATGTTGTTAGCAAACTAACATTAGCTCTTTAGCTTTATTTTCTTTGTTGCGCGTCTTTTTTGTTGTGCGAATGGTAGTTTGCAAAGATATTAGCATAACTTTATAAATTATAGATATATATCAAATAATAAAATCCTACTCTTGACTTTGGTTTTATTCGTTGAGGTTATGTGGTATAGACATATGGATATGTGTTACTATATTTATATATATATATATGACCTTTAGTCCATTTCTTTTATTATCAAGCACAAAAAAAACAATTAAGTAAATGCTAGGGCTGTCAACGCGTCCGCGCTAGCGATCAATCTTGAAACCTCTATCCATTAAAAAAAGAATGCAAATGAATCAAATTGTCACGTCTATTTGTGTTATCTCCTCACAAAAAGTCAATACTAGCATTGTAAACATAATGTTTAATAAGGATTAATCACAGGTTATTATTGTGATTAATGTCTAAAAAGATTGACACCACTAATAAATACACTGCACACTATACTATAGAGTCAATTATTCTAAAAGAAGCATGATAAACACATGCCATTTTCGGGCCAAGTCTGGAGCTCTGCAGTGAAACACTATTCAATTATTGACAACACATGACTAACCCTACTGACTACCCTTCAGATACTGGGTAGTGCTGAACACTGTCCGCACAGACACCACTCTGACAGTTCCCCAGCTCTCTGGCAGGTGCACTGACCTTTGCATTGGCACGTGTGCAGGGCGGGAGCGGGCCCTGCAGGAGTCCTCCCTGTGGGGGGACACGGAGCGGGAGCGGTGCTGCACGGCCCGCTGCTGCTCCGGCACCGCCAGCGTACTGCCCCGCTCTCTCTCCCTGGAGTTACGCTCTGCACCTACACACACACACACACAACCACAGAGACATCCAAAGAAAATCAGGACACACACACACACACACACACACACAACCACAGAGACATCCAAAGAAAAGCAGGACACACACACACACACACACACACACACACACACACACACACACACACACACACACACACACACACACACACACACACACACACACACACACACACACACACACACACACACACACACCACACACACACACACCACACACACACACACACACACACACACACACACACACACACACACACACACACACACACACACACACACACACACACACACACACACACACACACACACACACACACACACACACACACACACACACACACACACACACACACACACACACACACACACACACACACACAGTGTTGATTCATAGATACACACATAGAAACAGAAACACACACACATACAGACATTAGTTGCATGTCCTCTGATTAGGATGGACCAGCAGTGTGACTACGGCTACAGATGCCATTATCTTACAGACTGTAAACATCACATCAGGATGTTCTACAGGCAACAGGTCATGTGAGCTGACTGTTTCTGCAGTGACTCTGTCAGACCTGAGATCAGAGGGTGAAAGTGGAAAGGTGTCTTTTGTTTTCTGCAAAGATAAAGTTAAAAGCACATCCTAATGTGTGGAACCCTCCCGATTGATTGATCACCATAAAAACCAGCAACATTGACAGAAATGTTGTGTCTTTTTGATAAAGAAAGATAAGGTACAAGCCTGTGTACATAAAAACTATTGGTAACAATTTGGTAAAAAACATCTGTTCTCTTTAAAAAGCACAATATGCAGTTTAAATTAGCTCCAATTTGGAACATAACATTAACCAGATTTATAATATTATTATGTCAATATATTTCTGTGTTAAAGGTAGGGTAGGTAATTTTGGAGAAACCAGCTTGAGTGCGCTAGAATTTGAAAATACACAGCAGGAAGAAATCTGCTACTTCCTTACAGAGCCCCTCCTCCAACACACACGAACGCGCACATGACCAATGAGGGCACGAGATAAGTTTGTGCACAGATGGAAAGCTGACAGGCAGGTAGGCCATCCAGTTATTTTAGCCGGGCCGGCTCAAATGATTGGTCGTGCTTTTTACAGTACGGCTTCCACAGATGACATTTTTAATGGATTTTTTGTCAAAGCACTTAAGATATTCATTGCTATCGGGATGTTAAGAGCATTCCATGGAATATAACAAAAAGTGTATCTCGAGCCGGTTTCTCAAACTTACCTACCCCACCTTTAATGGACATGAAATATGTATCATAGACTGTTACATTATCATTGTCACTACTGTATTTCTGGGCTTTATCCCTGTACAATGCATATCCTTTTTATCCTTTTTTTTACATTTCCACATAAAACTATCCCTTCTTGAAGAGCACAGCTTTTCATTTCAAGTGTTTGTATAAAGTTGCATTCACATGATATGCGTTCTGCTCTTTGCTCACTGCAAAGTTGGGCGCAGAGCATTACATTCAACACAGCTAGTTAAGATTTGTTTTTGTGGTTACCTCCCTATGCTATACATTCAACCAGTGGCGAGCCGTCAGGGCCCTCTCTAATAATATTTGAAAACATTAAAAAAAAATATATATATTTAAAAATATTTTTTTAGTTATATTTTTCATTAGTTTTACCAAAATAACTCGATTTATTTCTACTTAAAATAACATTTCCAAAGAAATAAATCCTTCGAATCTGCCTGTTCAGTTTCTGTTTGAATGTGAAGGGTTAAATGAAAGCAGCTTGTCTCTGCGAGTCACTGTGAAGATAGGAGCTGATTGGTGGTCCTGCTGTAAATTCACAGAGGGCCCGCTATAGTAACTCCACGAGAGAGTAATGTCAAGTGACAGTACAATTGACCAATCATATCTTCCCTCTAAATGGGTGGGCTTTATTTTCGCGGACTTTATGACAAGTTCCGCCCGCTGTGAAGTTTATGCATGTGTATAAAGCGGTATAAAGTGGTGCAGTGACGCGTCCTAAAACCCGGAAGTAAGCTGCGCTCGGGTTCCCTCGACAAAAAATCAATGGGATTTCTCCATAGGATTTTGGAAAATAGCTCGAAATAAGGTCTGTGGAAAACGAACCTGTTAGATAAACGCACGTTTTGTTCAGCCGGATAATATCCACATGTCTACCCTACTTTTATCATTTTAGAATCATAAATCTAATCGATTATGATTAGCATAAGTTCGTTCATGATGGCTCATGTCAGTGATAGTGATGACATCGATGTGAAATTATTAACCGAGTCATTTTCAAGATTGAGTTACAAAGATAAATTGGAGTGGCAAAGGATCAGCTGCATGACCCCGCCATCAAGTGCTTCATCCAAAAGGACAGGAGGATGGACTTTGTGTTTAAGTGATTTGATTATCAAAGGTAGGCCTAAGTCATTGTCAATGTGAATGAAAAGCGAACATGAACCATACAAAAGTATTAACTGTATCATTTAGGTCCACATTCCTCTGACAGGAAATGAATGTCACAGCAGAAACAGTCAAACAACAAAGCAGTTGTAGTGATTCTATTTGCCAAACTAACACAAATTCAGCTTCTACTGTTCAGTGTCCTTTCAGTGCGGTCCGGGCAGGACTAGAAGCATGCAGGAGAATGGCAGGAGACTGAGTGGAATGGCAGTGAGGAACAGTAGCTCTACAGTCTAACATGCACTCAGTGCGTCAGTGGTTCTACGGCCCAGCAGAAGAGGAGAAAGTGTTCTCTGTAGCCTCGGTGAAATACTCTGTAACTGCAGTACACTACAACACTGCAACTCAACATCTGCAGCATTGTAGCAATATGATGAATTGCAAAAGTTCTGCTGACACAGCAAATATGAATTACTTTAATTTGGGTGCATTTTTTCTTCAAGTGGAGCCAAAAGGAGGCTTTGAGAAAGAGACCGAGCGAGGATGCAGAGAAGATGCTCTCACCCAGTGCTGGACAACTACTCGGAAATGCTCGGAAACCATGCCCCCCACCCACCTTTAGTCACTACCATCAAACCATCATCAAACTCTGTATCAATGATGCGATGAGACCCTGCGCACATACACAACACATACACAACACACACACACACACACACACATATTAGATAATGTAAGGTTCTGAGAGACATAAAAGAGAAAGCTCAGTAAAGTAAAGGTTAGCAAGATCACACACACACACTGCAGGTTCAAAAAAAGGGATTCAATTATACATGTATATTAATACACACAAAGCATGTTAAATACATAACCAGACATACTCTGTAGTTTCTTGCTGGGGCTGTCTCCGTGGACGTGTCTGCGCGGGAGGTACGGGGAAGGCTGGGGCAGAGGTATCGAGGACATGTCATGTGATTGGAGTTTGTACCAATGAGGGATATCGTCCAGCAGAGCTGTCTCCAACTCTATCAGGATCTGAGGACAGAGAGGCAGATGAGTGAGCAGAAGAGAAACAGTGGAGGGTTTCCACTGAGGATCATTTTTCAAGGGCGGAAAAAAATGACAAAGGGTGCTCTGGTGACCTAGACGTTAAAGGCTAGGGGTACGTTCGTAAAATTGACACTCTGGGTCGTAGAACTCCGGACTGTTCATAAACTCTGAGGGTCATTGGTCATTCAGAGGAGCTCACTCTTGGATCAGCAAAGTCGTCTCTATCATGTGCAGGAAATGAGTAGAAGTTTTGTAAAAATTACAGTATGTTAAATTGTTTAGCTAGCTAACTAGCTTACCTTTTCTCTAACTCCTAACGTTAGATATAGCGTTTCTGTATTTACTTTTTTTTTTATCGACATCTTAATAGTCTATAGGCTGTCATGTCTCCTAATAATCGTCTCTTACATTATTATCCACACTGATAAGCAGGAGGCAATACATTGGTTTATTATGCATCTTGAGATGTAAGTTTAAGGAAAGTTTTTCTTTCATAACCCATTTGTTAATTTATGTAAAAATAGAACAATCTGTTTCTTCAGACAACGTCGCTCTCATTTGGTGTTGAGCATCAGAATGGATCATCGCACGCACCCTAATTATGCAATTGAAACATCCCTGTAACACTCTTCTCTACTATCAAATCCTGCACATAAGTGACACAAAGCCACTTGTTAGTGTTATCAGTCCATGAAATGGCTGTAATCAATTGTTGTCAGAAAGGACACCCAACAGTAAGCCAGAACGGGCATATCCAACGTTACGAAAGGGTTTCAGTTTGTTTAAGGTTGCAGCTTTTTTGCTTAGGATGGTTCGTAACGAGGTGAAATGACCCGGAAGTACCTAAGTAACAGCCATGATAAGAGCTTCAAACTCTTTAGATGATAAGGAATAAGCTTCGATGCTCTCCTTTTGATCTCCTTTAGCACTGGATCATCCTAGAAGAAATGAAAGGAGATAATGATGTTCATCAGGGCCGCAACCATTTGTGACTTGCTCTATCGAAATCAGTGGCATTGACCCGAAGACACATTTTGAGTTGTATACACTGTTGGAAAGAGGAGATTCCTAGCTTTCTAATGATATCAGGATTACTTTTGTACTCCAAATATTAAGCAAAATATGTCACATTATATAATGACTGACACCGAGTCATCATTTTGAGAAAAAGGCCCTCAAAGTTTCCTCTTCTCTGGAATCCATCGATCTGATTGATTATTAGCAAATGATCAAAGTAGTACGGAGGGAAAATATTTCCGTTTGGATTGCTGGTCTGGGGGAAGCTCGTGTTATGGCAGTTATGGTATTAAAGCTTAATACAATGTAATCCTAATGAAATGTAACGGCTGTATCCTGGAAAATGGTGTTAAGGAAATTGTGTGATCAAATGTATTAACATTGCTAACTGTAAACTGTGTCTCTGATTAGGTCAAATCATGGGAGTGACCTTTGAATGTGTGTGATAACAGATGTCTTTGCAAGGGGGTTTTATGACACTACAGGAAGAGAGGATGGGGTGGAAGGAATCTACGATTAGGGGTTATCTCTGTATCCCATTGTTCTTTGAGGGGTGTGAGTTTTAGCATACACTACTGTGTCATGGGGGCAAACACCTGAGGCCTGTACTACGAAGCCGGTTCAACCTAACCTGGATATGTTTGAGTTAGCCGGTTGGCCTAATCCAAAACATACGCACTCTCGCTAAGCGGTCCTACGACGCTGGTTATCAAGTGGATCGCTCAAGCCAGCCGTGTCCTATCTAGTTAGGTGCGCGCATTCGACCAATCACAAACATGGACAAGCGTACTGACAACGCAGCTTCATACTTCCTGAATGAAAAGTGAACTTTAATATTAGTCAAATATGAAGAAGTTAAACTTTAAACATCCATGACTTAAACACTTTATCCAGGATAAAAGCCACATAGCTGCACCTGCAAGGTGAATACAGCTGGTAACAGAAAAAGCGTTTGAATGCGTACATTAACAGGTTTATGATATCACTGCCCCGTCTAAGACACGATCTGACTTTAATTACATTTGACTCGAGTGTTTCGTCAACTTAATGTGTTGCTTAAAATAATACTTCTGCATACAGTATGTGACACTGTGAGTGTTGCACGGCCAGATACGGCTCAAGAAGCTGACTCAGATAAGGAAATATATGATACATTATGATGTGATATGATATGAATGATAATGGGACACATCGACGTCTGCACTCACAGTGCCGCGGACTGTACTTAATGTTACTCTGATCCGGTTACTTATGTTGTGGCAGATATTTAAGTAAGCTTTCTTAACGCTAATGTTATAATAGTCAGATTGCTCTGAACATGGGAGGTGATATTCTATTAATTTTCACGTTCACACAGTCAGTTGATTTTGGCCGGCCGTCTTTCCTGCAACGGCAGTTTTTCTGTATTTCCTCTATCCTGTAATATGACTTGATCGCTTTAAACTCCGCACACGGAGCTCTGATTGGTCAGCAGGCGGTGCTTTCACTGAGTTGATCTCTTAGCCTGCAACCTAACCTGCTCCGGAGCAGGCTAGCCGTTCAGCATAAGTTACCATGGAGATCCAGCCCGGTAAGAAGAGAACCAGCGTCGTAGGACCGGAAACCCAGAGTTTTCCCTGAAGTTAGCTCGCTAAGCGAAAATCCGGCTTCGTAGTACAGGCCTCTGGCCTCACATGATGTTGTGTTGTCATGGGGGTTGTCTTTGAATGTTTCCCTATAAAGTAGCTGTAACAGAACAGAACGACACACTCTCTTTTGGAGGTGTCACTGCTTGCAAGCATTAAACAAAGATCTCAAAATACTTTATATAGATATTGTGTTTCTTTGCATATTTGCCTAACTCATCTTTTACTCTAAGACAGCAGCTGATTTTAAGTTGCGACGACATTTTGGGGGACTCCGGGTTTGTCTGCTGTAGGATTGCTGTGAGGCGTACTCTCCAGGTACAACTGTATACAGCCAGCGATTTTGTCCTGGAGGCTCGCTTCTCCCTGGACAGGGTAACTGACTGCAGGGAGGAGGAGAAGCCGCCTGCAGAGAGGGGATCACGGATCCATTTCAGCACGACATCCCAAGGGAATACATTTTAAACGGAGATGAGAGCACAATATTTGTATCGGAAAGTAAAAATGTTAACTCGCTGAGGGCTGACGAGCTAATTCATGTTTGGTACATTAATCGAGTGTAACTAGAGTTATTGGTGGTGTTTGGTACACACAATAATTCACAACGTCAAAACAGTTTTAGTAACTAACAGTTTTGGTAACTGTAAGAAAGCGCTGTATAGAAGATAAAGGCCTTTAGTAATTAGTAATATATATAAAAGATAAGTGATCACGCAAAGTAATAATACTAGTAATTATAATATTAGTACAAACGTAGGCCTACACTTGAGTCAATTTACATTTAGTGATCTGTTAACATGCTCTGCTAGGTTTTACATTTGTAACAGTGGGGATTTGAACCTATTGAAAAAAGAAATAGTAAAAAAAAAAGAGAAGTCAAACAGTAAAAAGTCAATTCTGGAGTATGAGGGGTGTGCAAAAGTAATGTGCGACAAGTATGGGGCTTGGACAGGTGATTATTTAAATGTAGGGTTAAAAAGTGGTTTTCCTGATAATGGCAGTCTTTAAATCATTTAGAAGAGTTGAGACTAGGTTCAGTAAAACAAGGGGACTATAGAGAAATAGAAAGATAAGTGCTTAAAAAGAGGTTTGGATTCCTGATTTTGGTAATCAAAAATAACAAGTGGTTTAAAAACCTAAGATTCAGAAGTACTAAAGGCATTTGTAAAATGGAATACAGAGGCTATGATCAGGGAAAATCAGAAAAAGAAACTAGAACAGGGGTGTGGATGAATTAAACCTCAGTGTGCTCGAGTCCTTCTAGATAAACTGGACCACGACCTGGACTTTCCCTCTGGTTCTCAAGTACAGAGCCCCGACCCTCCTGATCTGGATGACGCACAAGGCCTTCGCAGAACTCTTCATTCTCCTCCGCCATATGATGGACAAAAAGCTGAATCAACAACAACGCTGTATGCAGAACAACATGCTGACAGAGATCTACTGAGCAACAGTCCCTCAGGAAAAGGGTGTGAAGCCCCTCTGGAACCACATGTTTTAACCCCAGGCTGGGAAACAATACGGGACAGGAAAGACAGTTGCATTTTGATGCCCATTGTTGACATTCTTAATCCTAGAGGGGATGTAAATGATCCAGAAATCACGTATGTGTTCCGTCACTGGTCTCCAAGGGATTTGAGAGAAGCTATAAACAACCTGCATAACCCAGTTGAGATTTGGGAAGGACATTTGAAACTTGTCCTCACCTATGACCGCCCTGCTGGACAAGTAATGAACAATGCTACTGAAGAATTAACGAAAAGAAAAGATAAGACTGGAAAGCGTTTGCAGACGGCACAGCTCCAAGCTTTGATTCAAAGGGGCAGAAGAACACCAAGTAGAGGGAGAGGCAGAGGGTCCAAAAGACAAAGAGGATGTTTCCGCTGTGGTTCATTTGAACATCGAATTAAAGATTGTATGGAACTGAATGAGGAGTAGCAATATGATCAAGAAGAAGGTGGGACTGTTTTCAAGCCTGCAAGGTCACAGAATGAGTGGAGGTCAGGAGCGCTGGGGCTTGAGATACCCAGAGGAGACAAGGAAGGTTACTGGAAAGGAGTGAGTTGTGCACATAAACACACTTACTCACTAATGCACACAAAGGGACCACATTAAAGAACTTGAACTGGCTTGTTAAATATAAAAAAATGTTTTATTCCGCAAGAATTAAGCCATCAAGCATGTAAATGACAAATAGCAGAAAAGAGGATATTATTAAAGTAAAAATGAGAAAATAAACTTAAAACACACTGTAGGAGTACAGGGTAGAAAACATTCTTTAATCTTTTCATCATATTGACCAATTATTCTTTTAGAGCTTTTTATTCATGTGTGAATTTGGAAGTGTTTTAATTTGTAAAAATATTGATCTACAGTTTAAAGGGAGAGTTTATACCACGTGTAGATGCATATTCGGATTAGCAGTGGTTTGAGCATAGATATTACAAAGAGGGAAATAAATGTTGTCTGTAGTTCGAAATGCAGAGTTTTTAAAAAGACACTTTGGGCAAATAGGAATTACAAATTCAATTTAGAAAAAGCAATATAACTGGGAGCAAACATGTGGGGCCTTGGATCACTCATTGTAATGGTGCATATTCTTGGAAAACGACATCTGTGGGGAGAAGGGGTCACTTTACCCACCCTTCAGTTGTTTTCAAAAATCTTATCTGCACCCTCCTAGGGAAGCATGCAAAGCACCAGTTTATGAGTTTAAAAAAGACAAGCACCACCACCTTCCAGTGGACATCCACTTAATTAGTGATGACCTGAAATGAGAAGATGTTACGCCCAAATTGTGGGCTGATCTCAAATATGGTATTTATTAAAACATACCTGCCATAGTGATAAACTCCTTAATTCGACTACAGACCATGTCAAATATAATTAGCCACACGAACAGGAAACCAGAGATGGAATTACTGACATGTTCAAACTTCCCATAGTTCCACACATTACTCCCCGGTTAAAAGGATGAAATGTTTCTTTAAGTAGACCAGAATTGAAAATAAATAAATGTAATGAATTATGAAATACATTGCAGAGCTACACAGATCCTAATAATGTTTTGACTCAAGATAATAGTTATGTGCACACGTTTCTGAAATAGATCTATTAGATATTTTAATATAGATTAGGTGTTAATAAACTGCAGTAGTAGTACTATAAGGAAATGTGGGAAGCAGCTGTCCCAATGAAAAGTTAGATCCATCTTGAAAATTATAGTTGTAATTCTGAAGAAATAAATGATTGGCACTCAGCATATGTCAGGCCTTTGTAGACAAAGGATACGTGTCTATGCTGAAATATCTCTGAAAAGTCTCTGCCGAGCATGACACATGACCAAAAGACTGAGACCAAATGACCTTTGACCCCGACTGACAGTGTTACTTGACAAAAGCACTGTCAATGACTGACTCTGGGGTGTACCTTACCAAACTTGACTTTAAAACCAGGCAGTGTGAGTGTGAATGCCTGTCTGCATGTGATCAGTGTAACTGCATGATTTTAGAACAATGAATAACCAAGCATGAAAAATAAAAAAGAATTAAGCAAAAAAATTCAACAAAATGCCTCTTGAGGGCATGAAGTGACAACAACTTTCAACATGTCTCCATTAAGGCCCATTGTAAATTCAAGGCAAGGCAAGGCAAGGCAAGGCTCTCCTTTCAAAGCACATATCCATGGAAACCTTTGATCTCTGGGCTCACGTACACAGGTGTTTGATAACGTCATCACCATGGTAACCTCTGATCTCTGGGCTTACACACTTTTCTGCATTTCTCCGCTAAGTTCAGCAACACACTTACTTGGTTTTTGTAGCTAAAAGCAGCTACCATTCAACTAATAAAATATTCAGCTTTTTCTGCATTTTCAGCTAAATTCAGCTACAAATGTACACAGTTTATAGCATTCGCACGCATTTTCAGCAGGAAATACATTTTCTAGTCTTACTATACGCCTTACATTCATTATTTCATCGAGAGGGAGGGGTAGAGGCGCTGCGGAAGAGCAGAGTATACGACTGAGAGGTGCCTGTCATCTTCCCTTTACAAGCTTCAAACATTTATTTATCGTGTGATTTTGGAAATAAAAGTTTCATATTCTGAAAGCCAAGACTTTGTTTATTTAAAATTAACCAAAACACCCGAACCCCGAAAAACTATTTTTTTACGCAAATCCACGTTTATTTTTAAATGAGCCGTTGCGATTTCCGACTGATTTCGACAGAGCGGGTCACATTTGGTCTAAAGTTGACCAGAAGAACCGATTTTGAGTGACACTTGCGGCGCTTATTCAGCATTTTCCATCTTATGACATAACTGTGTCATAAATTCGCCAATATGTATACGTCCCATGAGACAACATGATTAGAACACACAGGTAAGTATCTAGCTTTTAAGTCCATCCACGGAAAAGTGTAGTTTCACCACAGCAGACCCAAATAAATAACATCTGCCGGCGTGTCATAACCACGTATTGCCAGTGTTTGCTTTTTACTTACACAACGTAACTTTTCTTATCTTTGTTAGTGAAAATAATTTGACTTGGTTTCACATGGGACACAAATGCCCCTTCCTTCCCACCTATCCTAAGCTGATTTTAATGATCGTTATACACTAACCCTAACTGTCACCAACATCCCTTCTTAGCTCCATTTATAATAAATACTCCTACTACAGGTCACAGACTTCCTGTAGTCATATTGGTAGGCAACCATGTGAATATGATAATGCTGTTCTGAACAAGACAGGCCCCTTCTAACCAATACCTTTGAATCTTATTACCTCTGACAATGAACACTTAATTGCGTGATACCATTAGAATCAGGGTCAAGGCTTTAGCAAATTGCTTTGATGATACAGCATAAACCTTATATGAAGCATTAGAGCATATAGCACATCCTGTTTAATGTTCAATCCAAGAAAAACACATTTATGAGAATTGTTATAAGGAATACATGTAATTTAACAGAAACAGTGAAAATAGTATACTGTTATGTGTCCCACCTCTCCTAAGAATTCACTCTCCTCCTCCTGGACCCTGGGCTGGTCCCAGACCGTGATCTCCAGCATGCGTTCTCTGAAGTCCCGCCGGTGAACGTGGGAATACAAGAAGGTCTGGTTCCACTTGGGCTCAGCATTCTTCTTCACTGTTTTAGTCCGTCGTTTACTCTTATCACTGTAACAAAGGCGTGTACACACAGAGTTTCAATGAATAGGGATAAGCATGTTTCTGAACAAAGACAGTACTTTTCCTTTTGTCTTTTATGATGCTCGTATGTCATTTGGGTAATTACTAGTGGTGTCCATCAATTAAAAAATGTAATTGCGTTTATCAAAATTATAATCAGTTTTTAATACTAATATTAACTTGTTGTAAAGTGTGGTGTTATATTAAAGAAATTCATGACAAACTGGAAAAAGAGAAATCAGACATTTTGTTTTTGCTTATTATATCATGATTATTGAGTTATTGGCATGAAGTCTGACAATTTTCATTTTGCTTTGCCTTTTTCACTGCCTTCGAGAGGCAGTTGGGGTCAAAAGTAATAATAATAATAAGTGATCTAATCAATTTGCGTTTTTTTAACATAGTAAAGTTCAAATGAATCGCAAACGTTAACAATGACAGCACTAGTAATAACTGGTGGACTGCACCTTCACATTAAAGACAATGAATATAAAGTACCTACCTCCTATCAGGCAGGAAGTACATCTTGACATAGGGGTTCCGAGGTCGTCCGTCTGGTCGGGTTGGCAGGTCTATGGCTTGAAGGACGTTGACGATCAATTGATGGCCCACTTTGTCGTACCACAGCTTAACCTGTAAACGTGTGAAGACCGTAAGCCTCTATCCTGTACATATACAGCAAGTATGAAAACTCATGAAACCCATACTTCATATTCAGGCTTGGGATAACGTTAGCTAGATACAAATAAAAAGGTACTTGGATTCCGTTATAGTTAAATAAAAACAAGATGTAATCAGAGTACAGTTACATTTCTAAAAGTTTAGAAATTACTAGGAGGATTACAATGTAATATCGTGGTGTATTCTTTCATAGAGACACATTGTTATGTTGTCTTACATAATACATTTAAGTAAAAAAAAACTCATATTGGTATTTCTCTTTTCTCTTGGATTATTTTGCATTGCATTTGATATTGAGATAATCCAAAGGTTAGAGAAAGTAATCAGGTTTATATGTTGATTTGGAGATTAGGTTACTGGCTACATACTTTTCAGGTAACTAGTAATTGTAATAGGTGTGCAACAACTAATCGACTTAATCGATTAAAATCGATGACCAAATTAGTTGCCAACTAATTCAGTCGTCGATTCGTTGGGTCTATGTTGTTACTTTCTGTTTGCGGAGCTGGCTAAGTCACTCGAAAAAAAAAAACATTCGAAAAATGACGGAGGCCTAGGGAAGCACGGTCCGACTAAAATCTTCAACAGCGTGGGAGCACTTTAAACAACAGTAAAAAGTGTGTAAAAAACACACGATAAAGATCCCTCCGTTTCGCGTCAGTCTCTGTGATCATACTGTCGGTGTTTTTTTTTTCAATAATGACCGGCTCGCTGCATATTATCCGGCTTATTACACGGCCAAATACTAAACAAACTAACGACTAACTTGGCTTATTTTAACTTATTTAAACTATGCCAATTTATTGTTTGCAAATTTGCAGAAAATAGGTTGGGTTGAGACACTGTGTGCTGTATTTATGTGTGTGTAAGAAACTGTAACTGCAGAGACAATCTACCTATTTGTTGTAGCAAAGCCTGTTAACACTTTTTGTTTGTGATTCACAATTTTATTATTATTTTTTTATAATTTAAAATGTTGCATAATGTATTATTATTATTTATAACAGCTCAGGTCCATTAAAGTATTTTTTTTTTAAAACAGTTAGGTTAGTTATCATTGTTGATAATTTGAAAGAACATTGTTTTTGTTCGAGCAACCTAAAGAGATATATTTTTTGTTCAAAACAAGCTGTTATATAGCTTTTGCATATGTTTTATAGACTACATTTGGGTTGTTGATGTTGTCAATTTGGAAATGCAGTTTTCTGAATAAAATAATGGAAAACCTTTTTTTTGCCGCGTTTTTTTTCCAATTAATCGATTAATCGTAGAAATAATCGACAGATTAATCGATTATCAAATTAGTCGTTTGTTGCAGCCCTAAATTGTAATGGAATACATTTTTTAAGTAACTCCTCCCATCCCTGCTGCTCTTTCAGATACTCACAGAGAGCTGTCCAGGCAGTACTACAGGAAGGTCTCTGAGGGTCCCAGGGCTGGTCGGGGACATCACCGATATAGAGGGTCGGTCCATCTTTTGCGACTCAAAGGAACTGGAGCCTGCTGTTATAGATGACAGTTGTTGTTAGAAATCACAGAGAAAGCACAACCTTCTTGTCGTCCAACGGTCAAATTTGGCCTGTTTCCCAAACCCATAATTAAAACGTTTTTCCTTTTTTTTACTCGAAAATAAGGTTCAATTTCATTCTTACTGCCTATGCTTAACACGGGATTTTATCCATCTCGCGCATGCGCAGGTCGTGTATTTAATGTCAACAAAGTCACATAGCCAGCCCCGCCTATATAGAGTAATAGTTGAGAGAACTATTACACCGAAGAGCCCCGCCATGGTAAAGCCCCATAGGTTAGGGTTAGGGTCATTTTTTGTTTACAGTTAAGCTCCAGACTCTAGTATGAGTCTGGGGAGCTTCTTTTCTGGTGAGTGCTTTCGCTCAGAAGTAACCTTTTATCTCCCTCTCTGGTTCTCACTGATGGAGACAACCAGTCCATTGGGACAGGCGCATCCATGGCCAGATTGGCTCCTTTATGCAATTCCACCGTTTCCGCTGATAGGGGAAACTCTACACGGGGTTCACCGAGGGAACCACAGGCTTCTGTTGGTTGCCCCAAACTGGCCAGGGAGACTCTGGTTTCCAGCGATGTACAGGCTACTGGAAGGAGATCCATGGTGCCTGCCCAGGAGACGTGACTTGATCCTGGAAGCCCTCCTTTCCCCACCCTTTGAACCTCTGGAGCAGGCAGAGCTTAAATGGCTTTCGGCAAAGGCCGCTTTTAATTTAGCGATGGCATCAGCCAAGCGTGTGATTGAGCTTCACGCCTTGTCAGCGAGTGAAACGTGCATAGGCTGGTACTCAGGTGGAACAGGGGTGGCACTTTGGCCTAACACATATATTTTATCTAAGAGGCTGCCTTCGGCCCACTTAAATCAGGTCATAGAGGTAGCAACTTATGACTCCTCAGGCTTGCAGAACGTGGAACGTGGGTACTGGATTCGTCGTGACTATGTTGGTAATAGTCATCCAGTGTTAAGCACTGCCTCTGGCAGTCAGTAAGAATGAAATAGAACGATAGTTGTGTATGTAACTATGGTTCTATTCATTCTGGATGACCGCCGGAGTTCTTTGTCAATCGGAATCTTGGCGAGAAGATACCATTGGGACATTTCTGACAGTGACCTGGGCTGATATGGGCGGGGCTGCCCTATGTCACCCCAGGTCACATGTGTCTTTGTTGATTTTAATACTTGACCTGCGCATGCACGAGATGGATAACATCCAGTGTTAAGCACTGTCTCTGGCCATCATCCAGAATTCATAGTTACGAATTCATAGAACCGTAGTTACATACGTAACTATCGTTTTATTTTATATCATTAAAGATCATACAGCTCATATTAACACTTACTAGATTCTAGAGGAGGGTGGGAGGACTCTGGGATTCTTGGGATGTCGCTGCAAAAAGTGATTAAAAGACCCAGTGAATTCTTCAATTTCAAATACACAGAATAAACATAATTGCAATGGAAAAACACAGTTAGGACTTTACATTCATCTTTGGAAAATGAATGGATAAGATTTAATTAAGGAACACACAATGGTAGAAGAAGGGTGAGCAGTCGAGCAAATAGATATTTACATGTTAAACATTCTGGGTCATTTGGGCATGATATGTTGAAAAAGTGATTTATCTTTCTGATTTCAGGATGTCAGGGAAGGCATGAAGGAAAGGGGCTCCAACATAGGGCTCCACCCAACACTACTTACTGATAGGCTCTATACACTTTTCTCAAGAAGTTTTTGGACATAATTCGGTTGATAGAGCTTTGAGATAAAGGAAGAAACATTTTAAAAAGTGTCTGTTATTGCAGTCACTCAAGTACTTTAATGATAGTTATTACATGTTGTGATGATACTCTTACCCTATAGGCCTTGAAACAACTATTTCCACTTGAGGTTCAGCCTTGGATTCAAGGATAATGTTGTACACTTCTTTCTTTGTTGCTCCCGGCAACGACTTTCCATTCCACTGCAACACCTCGTCACCTGGAACCAAGATGGCCGACATACAGAATGATGATTCAGCATGAGGCTCATTTGGCACCACATTTCACTGGATAAATCCATGTCATAACAGAGAATTGTATAACTTAAAGCCAAATGGGATTTAAATTCTTCTCACTTTTGATTTTAGGATGACATACTTAGTTCGAATTTAAAAAGATACATACAAGACACTGTGAAATGTATTTTGTTCATGGGTCTATACATAAGTAACACAGATGGGGATTCAAGTTTGGTTGAAGAGTTGCAGAAAGTCCTGTAAGAGGTCTCTAGCTCAAAGACTTGACTTAAACTGTAGTTCCACGACTTGGAACTTTACTTGGACTTTGGATCAAAGACTTAAGACTTGATCTGGACTGTAGTTCAACGACTTCAGGCTCGACTTGAAATGTACCTTAAAATACCTGCGACTTGACTTGGACGCTAGCTCAAAGAACTGAGACCTGATTTGGACCTGACCCTCAAAGACTTTAGACTTTTCTTGGACTGTAGCTTCAAGACTCAAGAATTGACTTGGACTCAAGTTTAAAGACTTTGAACTTGACTTGGAATCTAGCTGAAAGACTTAAGAGTAGATTTTGGCTTACTGCTCAAAGACTTGAAACTTGATATGGACTTTAGTTTTAAGACTTCCTGACTTGGATTGAATTCTAGCTTCAGACTTGACGTGGAATATAGCTCAAATATTTTAGCGATTGACTTGGACTGCAGATAAAAGCACAGAGACTTGACCTGAAATCAAGCTTAAGTACTTGAGGCTTGACTTGAAAACTTGAAAGCTGATTTTGACTTGCCACTCAAATACTTGAGACTAGACTTGGACTTTAGCTCAAAACCCTGAGACTTGACTTGGACATGACCCTGCAAGACTTAACACTTGACTTGGACTCAAGCTAAAATACTTAAAACCTGACTTGTAACCTAAATCAAAGACTTGACTTGGACTGTAGCTCAAAAGCTTGATACTTGACCTAAAGTCTACCTCAAAGACTGAAGAGTTGATTTTGAATGTAGCTCAAAGACTTGAGACTCGTCTTGGCATTGACCCTCAAAGACTTGATACTTGACTTTGATACTAGTTATAAAACTTGAAACTTGACTTGGACTTGAAAAAAAGGGCTTGTGAGCATCTCTGATATGTGGTGATGGCTTCAAGAAGTGTCAAAACTCACAGCAATGGGTTGCCCTGTAACCTCTGCACTCTGTACGTTAGGCTACAACATAATTCTAATCACGATTCTGAGTAAGATAGGGGTTCTCAGCAATGGCTAACAATGTCAACCCACAGACTGTGTGTCTGTTGACAATTAACAATTGTTGGTGTCCACTCCTGGATAAATATGAATGATATAACCTTGACTTGATACCCTACATAAGGTACAGAAGCAGCTGCATAAAAACAATATGTTTGCACCCGCTCGTAGGTGTCCAACAACATCTGCAAGGCTGCCTTTCTTGACTTTGGTGATGAAGGCCCCAAGTCTCCCCATCTCTGTCATCTTCCCTCCTACCACCTTGGGAGAAAGGAGAATGCATAAGAATATTAGTTTATGTCTCCAGTTCTCTGCAGGATTCAGTAATTGCTTAACATACACATTTGTTTCATGGAAAACTCTTTACCTTTTTAATTTGTCTTGCCAAGCATGACATACAGCTAACAGATTTTCAAATGTTACTTTTTCCAATTAACTAATCTAGCACTAACAAACACAAATAAGGTATTTACAAGCAAGATTCAGGTGTGAATGTGATCAATTCTATGCTTACTTTCAGGCCGAGGAGAGAGCCAGCCTCACGGGGCATTGCCGATCTCTTGCTCAGCGTGATGCGTCCGATCAGGTGGTCACCCTCTTTGGATGGCTGCCATGTAACTGGATGCTACAGGAAACGTTATGAGGCATTGTGATGGGGGGTAGGGAAAGACATAAGGAAAAGAGAGAGGAGGAAAGCAAATGTTTTAAGTCATTGGTTAATTTTGGATTTCATTTGTATCAATGCATTTAGGAATAAGTGCATTTGTTTGGTTCTGTACATGAGTAACAGTAAGAAATCAGGACTGAGGCAGTTTATTTATGTTCAGAATTTGTAATTTTCTTGCTGAAACTTACATGCCACACTGTAGGATCTAGAGAATGACAGTCCCAGTCACCTGCACAGAGAAAGAGAAGGAGGCGTTATTTGGTCTAAAATATATTGACACAGTTTGGGGTGATGATGACGACAGGATGAACAAGTTGGGAAGAAGGCTAGCTCTGTAGTTGGACTTAAATTTGATCATCTGAATGAAGTGGTGGAGCGGATAACTAAGAGAAAGATGGACGCATCATGGAAAACCCCTCCATCCATGCAGAGCTACAGTAGTGAGGACCAGGAGCAAATTCAGCCAAGGACTCATCCCTTCGTCAAAGTGTCTTGGACAATCCTTTGTACCAGTAGCCATCACACTCAACAATCAAGGATACACTTCTTTCCTAACCTGGTCATTTCCTTAAACATAGTATAGGGATGGCTAAAGATTTAGTCCATTTGGCAGCAACCATGTAAGGACCAGCACCACCTTGATGCCTTCTTAGTTTATGCACCAATTAAACCTTGAAATAACAGCTTCTTGCTTCTTGCACTTCTTGAACTTGGTGAGCGGTGCAACATCCAATGGGAAGTAGGACTTAATCAACCCTAACCCAACTATTTCGCAGTCATATTTGATTGATAAAATACTTTTTGATGTCCTCTACCTCTTGTTCTTGTGATTTAGAGTTTACAGTTTATGTGCAGAATATGTGTTACTAAAGTAACGCTAACTGCTAACTGAAGCTAACATTAAACGCTGACAGACTTTTTGCCCATTTACATTTTTGTCTTCAGTTATTGTATTTTTACTTTTTTCAAATCTTGGTGGAATATGCAAATAGGAAAATACACTTAAAATAAGTCAAAAAATATCTTTATAAAATCCAATGATGTTACTGTATGTATGGAGGAATCCTTGGGCTTTGTGTTTACTTACATATTATACCAATTCCACAAGGTTACTCAGTTGTTAAAAGATAAATAAACAGATATTAATAAGTAAACAACTCTGCTTTTTTGCAGCTTGAAGTATACTGCTCAAGAACAACAAACTGCTTGTAGAATTTTTTTTAAATAAAGGAAATTATTTGCAATATCACTTTATGTTCACATCAGATAAAGCACTAATACAAATATATAAATCATATCTACATTTAAAAGTGGATGTGTCTACCTCATCACTCTTTTAACCTACCAAAAATATCCTTGAGTGATACAGAAATATATATATTTTGCATCCCTATTATACCTCCTTAAAATGCCATCCTCTTTCGTACATAATGTTAAATGGAGTAAAAAGACTCACAAAAGCAAACATGCTACTGTGAAAAGCCCATCAAAATTGCATTAAAGCAAGAATAAACTTGTATTAAAAATCAACTGATTCACTGCGTGTGTGCCTGTCCATAACTCATGCCAGAGCCTGGCGGTGGACAAAGACACCAGTGACTGAGAGAGTATCCCCACTCTCATTAACACGGACAGATGGTGGGCTCAAGTGGAACAGACCAAAGAAGCCTGTGAGATTTATGGCCACTCTTCCACCACAGGACTAAAACAACAGTAGATGACATCAGACTAGGATTTAAAACACTCTGAAGAACTTCATATTCAAGGTTACTCAAATGTTTTCACCTGGCACGAAGGCTGCGCTCCGTCAGGATCAAAACCTCACTCCGAAAAAAAAGCAGGCGAACCAAACCCTGCCTGTCACACCCTCTTTAAACCTCCTATAGACACTTTGTGTTCCAGTACGCACATCTTGTGAGCCATTACTTGTACACCATACTGTACAAATTATTCTGTATATTTTTCCTTTTTCTGTATAATGCTACATATTAAAACTGCACAGCTCTTCCACTTCTAAATTCTGATATAGTGCACATACAGTAAATGTATGATTTACTGCACTGTTTTCCTTTTTCTTTGTCATATTATTAATATTTTTCCTTTTTTGTATTTTAAATGTTTAAATGATAAAATCTGAACTAGTATGAGAAGACATGGCTCCAGTGCTGCTAATCTGAAATCTGAAAGTCCACGGAGAATGCTTGAGAGGATAAATGCTGACTCCACAGTTTGAAATGCTGAGTCAGGGCTTTTGGTTTTGGAGAATGAACATGCTGGGCAGATTACAAAATATGTGCTGCTCTTCTTCCAACTGATGCTGCGTGAAAGCATCCGCTCCTTGCAGGTATATATTGCTATTTTTATCATCATCACTAAAATGAATAAACTCAACAAAGCTAGCATTTACCATACAGGTTATTTTATTTATTGTGTTTATTATTATTTTTTCTGGGGTTGCAAATATGAATACATTTGAGGGAAACAAAGTGGACTGGTTTCATTTAAAGGTCCCATGTCATGGCCATTTCTACTGATCATAATTCCATTGTTGAGGTCTACTAGAATAGATTTACATTGTTCAATGTTCCAAACTCACATTGGTTTCTCATACAGCATCTCTGTATAGTATGTGTATTCACTCTCTGTCCTAAACGGCTTGTTGGAGCTCCTGCCCCCCCTCCCTGTGAGCCCAGTGTGCTCTGATTGGTCAGCTCGCCCACTCTGTTCTGATGAGTCCACCACCGTTACAGCGGAACATCAGTGATTATGTGTTACAATGGCGTTTGTTAGCAACCAGAAAATGACACCAGTAATGACAAACAGATGAGAATGCTGCGTGGGGTCTGGGTGCCGTGTTGGTGGGACGTTGCGGGGCTCGCTACTCCGCCCTTTGAGGCTCGAGGAGCGGACAGTGTGAGCTGGATTACTGGTGTTGTTTCCTGGTTGCTGCGTGGGGTCTGCGAGACAGCGAGACACCGCGGAACTCAGCCTGAGCATAAACACACACACTCACAGCCAGGCTGTGTACGGAGATCCGCAGAGAGAAAAGATAAGGCTGAGTGAGTGTGGAGCCGTTATGTCACTATGACCGTTACGTCACTATGACCAGGAAGAAAAAAATGGAAAAAGAAAAATCTCCAACGAGGCAGCATAGACACGTATCTTCTGTGTTAGAGTTTTACTCGCTACAGGGTGTACTTTGAGGGTTTGTGACTCTGCAGACCGTTTACATGCATAAAAAGCTACATAACACACAAGGGGACGGGTAATAACCAGAGAAGCATGACACGGGACCTTTAATAAACACTAATTATAACTATATAGATACTTGATAGCCACAAGAAAGGCTGGAAAATCAGGCTTATAAACAAACCAGGCTGACAACCCTACATCAGGTTATATCTATGTACTGATAGCTGAATGGTGGAATTAGTTAAATGATATATCTAGCCATAGATAAAATAGTTTTTCACATGTATCCACAGTCAATACATACAGCATAGTATAAGTACATAAGTGCTATTGTGCAATATAGCTGGCAGCCACCAGTGGCAAAACTGAGAGCCCTGCAGCTGAGCAGCGTTGTAGTCGCGGACAAGCTACAAACAGGAAGTGCCCTCGTCAATAAAGCAAATTCAGATTTTGGTAGTGGTCAAAATATGGAATACATCCTGGAGGTCTGTCACCCTTCTATAGAGTGGTACAGGAATGAGTCCTAAAACCCGGTAATGAATTAGGATTTTATAACTTCCAGTTTTCTCGTCTCTAAGTCAGTGTCTTTTTTTAAACTGTGGTTTGACACCTGAAACAGGATCTGTGGTTAACACACGCTGGAGAGTACGTCTGGCCCTATGACGGCACGTAACTGACACATACGTTTTAGCACCTCCGTTTGGCCACTTCTGCTGCAACAAACAGCTTATTCCTTGGGGATTGTTAAAAACTATGGATGCACCGATACAGACGATGCCAGACATCGACATCGTCCAATGTTCGCCCTATTTACTGTCATCGGCACATCTGCAAATGAGGTGACATTCACAAAGGTTTTTTTTCGGGGGTCCGACTTTGGCCTGCCATAACCATAAAGAAAACAAAGATACAGAATGTCAGCAGTGTTGGACTGTTTCGCCCAGAGATCCGCGATTTGCAAAAAGTATTCCTTTGATGTTATAATAACGATCTTGCTCAGCCTTTGAAACTGTAACCATTTTGTGCGAACAAATAAATAATATTAATATTCATAATGTGTTTGCGCAGATTCATCTTTAGTCAAGGGCAGCCCTGGGCTAAGGTCTGAAGACTTCAAAAAAATGAATAATGAAGATCTATTTCTTTTTCTGGCAGAAAGTGGAATGAACAACAGTGGAATCAAATTACATTAAAACATCGAAATCCACCAAATTGTTATTCTTAACAGCGGCAAACATTGGTGCATCCCTATTAAAATCCCCACACCAATGTAAAATGTGTAATAACTGTATTGATCGCAATAAACGTTAACACGTGTTACTTTGCAAGGCAGCTAATATACTGTTATCAATGTCCAGTTAAAGCAATGGCCTCCCTGTCAACTTCAGTGATACACTTCATTGTGGACAGACAAGATTTCTCCAATAATTCATAAAACCATGTTACAATGTAAAAAAAAAACTAGGTTTGCTCCGAAAAGAAAACCTGTTTCCACTTCAATGCATCAGTACATACAGAACACTAAAGTTCAACTCAAATCATGCTAATTTTGTCAAATGTAGGACTATCTCAAACACAAACCCACCTACACACACACACACTCCCAACCCACAATAGAGGCTAAAATGCATAAGGACAGTGTCATCCCAACAGCAGACGTCTTCTCCCATTTTCGAGGAACCATTATCCCCTTAGTGCTCTTCTTTACACCAAAGAAGCAAGCCAATTACCAGGATCACTCTCTGTTTCTATTTCAAATCAATCACAGAGTCAGACCTGCTGTCATTAAAGTCCCAGAGACACCCTTGTATATCCGGTGGGTATTTGTCCAAATAGGAACCACAATGTAAACACTGTTAACAATGATCCTGCTAAGAGAATGTGTGGAACACATACACAACTGTTTCTGCTGGAAATTATATAATAATGTCCTCCTATGTCCGTGTTTAAAAAAAAAAGGTCTCGTAATCGCTTGTAATCCGAGCTATGTGCACGCATTGGCTCGATGCTCTGCATTAAACTCATGTAGTAAACAACATTTCAAATATAGTTGACATAATGAGTCAGGGTATGTTGTAAATTCTGAATCTTGTAAATGTCCTGTTTAACTTTTGATTTTTTTTACAAAAATATAAAATAAACTAATGCTGTATACACTGTGGCTGGGCTTTTTAGCCTTATTGTTATTACGATCTTTTGATGATCACTTGGGGGAGTGGAGCCATTAAGCTTTTTTATGTTGACAGTTAAATCTGTGACTGTAATCCAGTGGAATGTGCACACTGCCAATTCTGCTGTTATAGCTCTTCACCTTAGCTCAATAAAGAAGCCTATGTTTATCTGTAAGACAGACACTTAATCCTTTGATACAAAATAGATATTTTTGCTTGCTTTATAAAACAGTTACCACCAGGTTTTACTGTAAACATTACATTACATGACATGTTATTTGTTAGACGCTTTTATCCAAAGCGACTTACATACATTCAGTACTGTGGACAATCCCCACAGGAGCAATTTGGGGTGAAGTGTCTCAGGGACACAACGACATGCTGACTGCAGCGGGACTCAAACTTGCTATCCCCGGATTTGAAGGCCAGCACACTACCCACTGAGCCACAGCCACCCAGCATGGTATCACAGCAAGTTTTTATTATTTGATGTTTTTATAATGTTCTGTATATGGAGCCACCTAAAGCTGCAGCTGGGAACTATATTAAAAAACAAGATTAGGAATAACGTGTTATATTTGCTAGAACTATGCTTTGCTGTCACTATATCTTGAAAATGAAGCATGACACAATTCATTTGTGGAAATCACATTCTACTGCTTTCATTTGCTTTCAACAGTACTACAAATCCAAAGTCATCTGACTCAATAGTAAGATGTAAAATATTACTTAAAGGTGGGGTAGGTAAGTTTGAGAAACCGGCTCGAGATACACTTTTTGTTATATTCCATGGAATGCTCTTAACATCCCGATAGCAAAGAATATATTAAATGCTTTGACAAAAAATCCATAAAAAAAGGTCATCTGTGGAAGCCGTAGTACTGTAAAAAGTACGACCAATCATTTTAGCCGGCCCGGCTAAAATAACTGGATGGCCTACCTGCCTCTCAGCCTTCCATCTGTGCACAAACTTATCTCGTGCCCTCATTGGTCATGTGCGCGTTCGTGTGTGTTGGAGGAGGGGCTCTGTAAGGAAGTGGCAGATTTTCTCCGGTTGTGTATTTTCAAATTCTAGCGCACTCGAGCTGGTTTCTCCAACATTACCTACCCCACCTTTAAGTGTTTTTAATTGATATGTCTACAAAAGTAATGTATGAGTGGTGGAATAAAAACAATGTGACATTGTGAAAGGGGTCTCAGAGAGTGGAGAGCCTACAGAGATGTGTGTTGAACATTTTATTATAACTTTATTTAACCCTGTCAGCCCTTTCGTATGTCTCTCAAAATAGAATAAAGAGGTGTTTACTGCTGGATCTGCTTGTACTCAGAATGGTGACATTTCGTTCTAAGCTTTTCACTAAGTAATACCATATTTAAGATTGTTTTACCATTGATTCCAAATAACGAGAAAAAGGGATATTTCAACACTGAACAGATGGACAGCCGTTGTAACTGGTTTGAAACCAGTGCTTTGTGGGGTGGCCAATGCAATAAAGAACAGAGTGCCGAAGCACTCTTTACTCAGACTCACAGACTCTTGCTGAGTGCTTGTACTCTTTTCAGTTCTTCATGCAGAAAGTTGTTTGTAATAAAATACTCACAGACAACTCATTGAGTACATTCACTTCATATGAATAGCATCATTTCCTCCACACTTGTCAGCGTAGTAACTGAACAGCCAACAACTTTACTACAAAACAGCAGACTGTTAATGATGATTCTGGTGAAAACAGTGAAACATTACACAGCCTAATGTGGCTTTGATATTGGATGGGAAACTTTTTTTCCCCCTCTCCTTATGGTACTTGAGCAACTTGACCACAAACTCATTAAACCCAAAATGAACATATTTTGCTGTGAATTTCTTGCAATAAATGTATCAATAAGATGCTAAAATAACTACCTATTTTTTTCATGCCATAAATCGTTTATTATTGTTTTCACACTTACATTTAGAAATATTGATTTTCATCTTGTCTCTTCACAAATATGAGGTTCTGTAGAGCTCTGGGTGCTGTTGCCTACAGCTGATGGTTTGTTTTCTGATTCAAAAACGCCAGTACGTCTATAGGGACAGGCGGAGAATTTTAACGCTGATTGGCTTTTTACACAAATGAGGCGAATAAGGGGCCACTATCGTCATTCGTGCTGGCGCAAATTCTCTTCTAATCGCATTTCTGCATCACAAAAGCTAGATATTTCCCTGGGTTTTGGACACCAAAACTAAGTTAAAAGGCCCTAAATGTGGCACAACTGAATGCTAATGTTGCTCTAACAGAGAGTGAAAATAGGTGCTGCAGCACAAGCAGTCAACGTGTGTTTAACATTAAGCATTTAAAGATTCTAGCAAAAGCTCAAAATACAAATAAACCAGAAAATTAAACCCAATATGTAAACATTGAATAAAATGCCATGTATTCTAAACGGTTGATTGAAACAGACCTCATGAAACATCTAAAAAAAGACCAGGTCACTTAACTTAATGCATCTATATAGAGAAACATACTGCACATTATCCAGCAGCAATTGCTTTATGCCACAGCGGAGAGTAATAGGAGACATCCTGTTTTGAGGCCCAGCTAGCTAAAGAGTGAGCTAATAATCCCAATCCACACCATCTACCCATTACCAGTCCCTGAGTTATAGTAATCTGGATTAAAACATCTGGAACAGGCCCTTTCTGTGACTAGTGAGAGAGATAAGCGGACGGAAAACTCTACCTACTGCCTCTGGAACTGAGACCTGTTACCGTGGCTTGTCGTACAGGCTAGCATCGCCTCGCTAACAGCAGTGAGCTGAAAAATGCAAAGGTATCCAGAAACCAGCGGTTGCGATGCAGCATGCAACCACAGCCAAGCTTGATTTCAGCCGGTGGTCCATGGTTGGCTGGTGCAGCTGGCTGTTTGCGAAGCATTACGTAGCATGCGAGCCACTGACCTAAATCCACAAATCTGCTGGTCTCAATCACAGGAACTCTCCAAATAAATGAGAGCTGTCCTGGGAGGAGCCGGGTTGAGCCACCGCACAGGGTGTAGATGACACACAGTGATAGTAATTCACTGTGTGCATTACTGGGTGCTTCATCCTATCACTTGTCATATCGTTTTACAGTAAGAAATTAGAATGTGCTCTTATTGGTATGGTCTTATGAGTCAAAATATCTCTGCTTTTTCACACAATATCGTAATTCTACTAACAAGGCTATTTTAGATGCCACGGTTAGGGAAATGTTAACGTGGGAAAGGGTCAAAAGGGTTTATTATGGAAATCTTGTTCTACAATAATTTCATGTTTTGAATCTATCCTTAACATGTCTGTCTGATCACGTGTCCAATCTTTCTATCTTTCAAAGAATTAGCCGTAGGTCAATACAATTAGCTTGTGACGCTAATCCTGCCCACACTACACTGGGTACACAGTGGGTGATACAGGCAAAGCTGGAAAGTGCTCTTGTCAATGATGAGCAAACAACTTTTTCAAAGATCAAACATGAGGTCATTTATGATTCAGGTAGAGAGGATGAGGATCACGTCTGCAGAATAAGCATGTGAGCTAGTTAAGAGCTGTTGAAGAGAGTAAAAAGATAGCTGAGACAGCTTCTGCAGATATAAGGAACAGTGTCTAATATAAGGAAATGGATGACAGCAAACAGTGCAAGGTATGTGGTGGATAGATTTAGCTCAGTAAGCTAGCGGAGTGAGCACATCTGTCTGACTGACCTTTCTCGCTGACGCTTTCCATGTCCACGTCCTCACAGCTGGTGTACTCGGGCGTGGAGCCGCCTTCCTCCTCTGAGCTGCTGATGGACATCTGCCTCTTGTTGACTCCGCGCTTGCTCTTGTATGACCGTGGAGGGGGCGGCCGCAAAGACTCCGACTGGTCCGAACTCTGAGAGTCCTTCCTCAGCAGGTTGTCCCCACCCTTAACCCTCGGTGTCCGTGTTGTACCGGGCTCTAGGTGGCCTTTGTTCGGGCCCCAATCTGGAGGCACCGGTCCCCCAGGTTGGGGTCCTGATCTCACTCCACCTCCTGCAGGCAAAGTTCCCCCTCCAACCCCCACGGTCCTATCCACAGAGTAGGCTCGGTGGTTCTCCAGGAGGGCCTTGTCCCCCTCCCCACCCCCACCCCTCCTGGCCAGACGGTTCTCAGGCACCTCCCCTCGTCCCCCTCCTCCTTCCCCAGGTCCCAGTCCCACCTCGTTGATAGCCAGATCACTGTGTCGTCGTTCATGGCGGACCTTGGATACCTTAGCATGCATGCGCATCTCCTGCTCCTCCTTCTGTGGTTTCACAGGGTATCGTGCCAGGTTGGGATCACTACGGTAACGGTTCTGGAACTCCTCCTCCCGGCGCTGGCGCTCCCTCTGCTCCTCGTCCTCTGGGCGTCTCCGGTGCGACTCTGAACGACCCAAGTTCCCCTCCCCGTCCTCGTAGTCCTGAGAGTGGATCTTTTCTAGCCTCCGTCCTTCTCCTAAGCGTCGGTCACCTCTTTCCCCAGGAACCACTCGCTCATCCAGGGATGACTGAGAGGACAACTTCCCACCAGGTCTCCGGCCACTCCCCCGCCCCATGCCTCCTTTACCATTTTGTTCATGGAGGGAAACTGGCCTTTTCCTGTATGAGAAGAGGATTCATTATACCAACATTTCATACAGTCTGACAGGCCTTTGTAGAGAAATATAACTTTTTCATTTGATTTCACTGTACAAGATTTAATTGAACATTCTGTTCTTGTATATCTTATTCTATTTACATGTATACTGTATAGACTCCCGCATGTAATTCACTTACAACATTCTCAGCATTATTAAGCTTAATGTATTTATTTATTTCTGTATATAGTTTACTTCATCTGCTCGCACATTGGTCTGCAACATAAGCTGCACCATTTTATTCTAATCCATTTGTATTTCATTTGTAATTTGTTTTATTGTTTTAAGTCCCATATATATTATGTTGCATTGTTTTGGGCTTGGGACTTAAGTTTTTATTATTGCCAAACCTACACTGTAGTTACTTTGTATATGACAATAAGGCCTTTGACTCTTTGAACATGAAGATATCCTGTGCTAAGAACTAACCATTGTCACTTTTTCTACACATAAAACTACTAACCGACAAAACTACTTTCTAAAATCACACACTCTCTGTCTCAAAATGGATTGAGCGTCCCAAGATCAAAATCTGTGACCTAGCTTCTCAACTGGTTAAGCTGTAAAGACACAGATCTATTTTTTTTTTTATACGCCAGGGATTAAAAAACAACAGATCAGATTTAGCCAGCAAGCATTCCTAGCTTTCTGGGTTTTGACAAATCATGGTTACCATTCTCAATGCCTTTTATGTTCATTCAAATAGGTAAATGTAAAATATCACAGACGTGTTGTTAATGCCTTACTTTTCTCGCGGTGGTTCACTTTGGGACCGGGAGCCGGGCATGGTGTCGGCCCCCTTGGCAGCAGGGACACCGGTGGGGGGCTGCGTCCCGTCCGGCGGACCTGCGTTCGAGTTGGTGATGGAGGGCGGGGCTTGGGACCTGGAGCGGAGTAGCTTCCTGTCCCGCTGGGCCTCACCTCCAATGGCTGGGATGTCCAAGGAGCTGCCCTGGCTCCCAGGCTGCACCCCCGACCCCGAAAACCATTCTCCTGATTTGGTGAGAATCTCTTGCTGTTTACGGCACAGGTTGCATACCCACATTACCTACAAAGGTTGAAAGGAGAGAAGCATTAAAGTAGTATTAAAGAATGACATTATATTAATAGAATACCTAAAAGTGATATGGCATGCCTTTGACACAAAAGTCTAACAAATCACACAACATACATTTATTTTAACATATACCCCAAACAAATGTTTGGGGTATATATATAGGTATAAACACCTTTTATAGCTCATAGATGTAGATCCTCCTTCCTTTGCTACAGCTAATCAAATACAAGATATCACTCAGACATGACAGACTGTTCCAACACATGCACTATCTGTGAGCCCAGTGACCATCTACATGACCCCTAAAGAGCTCATGTTTCACCTGCCCGTCGAACTATTGATGTCAATTCTATTGCTTTTTTTACATCTTTAACACATCAATATTATTTTGTATGTGTTATGCTCATGTTGGTGATACAATAAAAAATATCAGTCTGTAGAGGGCTAAAAATAATACTGTAGTGGAGGAGGGGGAAGGGAAAATGTACTCTAAACGGTACGATATTGTTTTAATCCAAAAAGAGAAAGCTCAAAGCTATTCTAGTGCATCCTCTTTGCAC
>NW_022987342.1:8600940-8643440 GCF_902827165.1 Trematomus bernacchii | reverse complement strand
TGTGTGTGTGTGTGTGTGTGTGTGTGTGTGTGTGTGTGTGTGTGTGTGTGTGTGTGTGTGTGTGTGTGTGTGTGTGTGTGGGGGGAGAATAAGCAGTACCATCTCGCTCATGTAATAATGTCAACCTCCTTTTGCCTAAAAATGTGATTCTCCATGGTAACCAAAACATAGAGAGCATGTGAGAGAAAGGGGGACAGCGATTGTGTGTACATGTGTGTGTACGTTTGTGTAATAGCAGCAGAAAATAAATGCCAAATGCACAAATGCCAATTGCATTTGCTGTCTGATATAAACCTGAGCATGAATTCTCTATCCTTCATTCTGCTTCCCTCACCAGGGGTGTGGCATAATAATATATATATATATTTTTTTTAAGATCCCTGCCTGTCTCCCAGAAGTATCTAAGTTGTAGCCATTATAAGAGCTGGTCAAACGCCAGAGGAAGGAGCTCAAATGCTTAGTTTCTTTAGCGTAGGGTACACTGGACCATCCTTTCAAAACACAGACAGAGATTAATGCCGTCAGATTATCTAAGCAGTGAGTTTTTCCTAAATCTGCACAAATTCTCTTTTGGATCTTTCCTTGACCTCATGACGTTCTGGACACAGGTTGTAGGAATTGTCAAAGAATCTGCTCCTAAAGTTTTTTCCTAACCACTTTTCATTAACCTCTGTGAGAAATGTATTGGGGTTATGGGACAATAGTAACAAAATATATTCTTCATTACCAAGGTTAGGATTGAAATACAAAAAATGAATCCACATGAATCCCATAAGTAGGCTATGATTATGTGAAAAATATTTAAAATAATGTATATGTTCTGCAATCTATGCATAACGTGTTAGGCATTTACATATATCCCTGTGTATATCAGCATTCAAACATGTTTTGAAAAGTTTGTGAAACCCCATAGGCCTACAACTCAGAAAGTGTGTTGTCTATATTTGATTATTTTCAGTAATAATATAACGTTCATATTTCGCAGAGTGTTGGAATTTCAAAATATATAAGCGACATCATTTTGGAAATTCTTAATAAGCAACGTATCTTCAATGACATGCATTCCTTGGTGATCATCAGTTGTTTCAGTGAACGGCTGAATGTTGTTTCACAGTAAATGTTGCGGCCGCAATGTAGGCGACCAAGCATTTTCTCCTTTCCTTTCGTAGAGGATGGTCCAGTGTTTCCTAAGCTAAAGGAGTTAATAAAGGAAGTATTGAAACTTCTTTCCTTTTATCTAGAGCAGTGGTTCCCAACCTTTTTTGTCTCATGTACCCTGTGAGCTGGTCGCCATTCTATAAGAACCCCCTCACTCATGATTCGCCTACATTTTTTTCATGAATGAATCCCTCTGTAATTGTATTCAACCCAACTGCTCCTAAATGAAAATTACTTGTATAACTCATCCTTAACACAAATGCATTCAAACTTGACATTTACACTTATTGTCAGTGAAAAAAAAAAAAGTTAAGACTCACTTCTAGAAGTTTCAACATCTTTTGTTAAGTCACTAGCAGGGGTCACCGACCTTTTTGACACTGAGAGCTACCTGGAGGATAATGAATATGGAGGGCTACTTGTTTGATATCATCTGTCTGAAGAAAACACATTAGCAGCTTTCTTCACACTCCCTGCCTTTCCTCTTATTGCTCAAGTCCTTTGTTAAACTCCTAACTTTAATGTAAAAAATGTGCACTACGTTAAAAACAACAAACCCTATAAATGTACATGAAAGGAGCACAGTACCCCCACCCCCCCTTACTTATTTCCTTTTCCTTTTATATCCTTCTTTAATCCCATTTCATCCCCCCTGCTCTCTAGCTCAGCTTGCCACACCTGGCTGACTTGACAAATGAAGACACCAGACACCTGTCACTCATACTTCTGTATCCTGTACTCCCTCTCCCTTCCTGTCCCGCCCCCCAGCCCTGCTCCATCCATCTGCTGACAAAATGGTGAATGCATGCGTCTGCAGCTCTGCACCCAGCATTCATTTAGGCCTGAATTGTGTGAACATCAGCTTTTCTTTAAATGTGCAGAATAAATGGGAGCCTCGGGGTGTCGAGGCAGTGGAGAGGGTGTGGTTGGCTTTCACTGAGCGTGTGAAGTGACCCTGCCCTTAACACACACTCACACACATCGCGACAGAATGACATATGAGGCTGGGTGTAAACTGCCATCGTTCAGGGAATGGTAAATCCTGAATGGTGGGAAGAAAGACGACCACAAAATACATAATGCTCCATTTCCTCCAATATGGTAGTAGATCAACTCTGCAAGCAGGACAAATGCATTCAGAGGTGAGGAGGGCTGAAAGCAGAGCAGAGTTCAAACTGCTGTCAGTGCTACAAATTCCCCATCAAGTCCTTAAAGTGAAAAACAAATACTGTACGTTGCATGTAACTGCCATTGATCAATAACAAAACCGGATACAGTGTTGGAGGCGTGGCCACGTTTATGCCTCCAAAATGGCCTGACTCTAGAATACTAAAATACTGGGATCATCCGGAGACTTGGACCCAGAGGTGGGGGACTCGAGTCACATGACTTGACTCGAGTCAGACTCGAGTCGCATATTTTTGGACTTGAGACTTGCTTGACTAACATTGATAAAAGACTTGACTTGACTTTGAGTATTCATGACTTGAGACTTGACTTGACTTGAGACAGATGACTCGAAAGGACTTTACTTTTTAAAATGAAAGATTTGCATTTGTTTCTGTATTCCGTCTGCGCCGCGATTATTCCCCCTATTACTCGTTTTATGAATGAGATGTCCGGTCACCAAGGCGCATTATATGTGTGTGTGTGTGTGTGCTCTGCTCAGCTCCGCTCTGTGAGTGTGTGTTCGGTTTGTGTGTGTCTGTCCGACACCGGCAAGTATTTGCCATACTGTTTCATGTACATTTCATTGATGGAATGTATGAAGTCCACTCAAGTACTGTATTTAGGAAAACTTTTTAGGTACTTCTATTTTGACTAATATTTTTAAATGATGCTACTTTATCTTGCCACTACAATTAAGAAGCCAATATTGTAATTTGTACTCCATTACATTTGGTTTGTCACGGCCCAAACTGTGTCCCTGTGTGTGTGTGGAGGGGGTGTGGTTTCCCTTGCAGGCAGCAGCCTGATTGCACTCACCTGGCCGACCGGCTCAGCTGTCCCTCATCAATCCAATCAAGACACAGCATATCTACTCCAGTCTCCCAGCAACTCACCGCCAGATTGTTTTCTACACCAGTGGTATTGCATCCTCCTGGCTGCTCATTTCAGTTATCCTGTCTGCGTGTTATTCTGTACTTTTTGTAATTAGTTTCTCCTTGTACTTCCAGTACGATCCCTCAGCCATCGGCCACCAGAGCTTCCAGCCAACCTGCCTGCTTCTTCCTTCACCATACCTGCCTGCCCTGTTCTCAGTCCAGCCTGAACTGCCTACCTCCACTCCGGACCTCCATAGTCTCCAAACCCGCCTGAGTCTCAGAACAATAAACCTTTTAAACATCTCCAGTCATTGCCTGCGCCTGGGTCCTGTTTAAAACATAATCCTAACAGAACAATCTGGCCACCATGGACCCAGCAGGCTCGGACCCAATTCGTGAGGCTCTCTCCAACCAAGGCGTCCTCGTGGGCCGGCATGACCAGATGCTCAGAGAGGTTATGGATAACCTTGCATCACTAGCTGCCAACGTAGCACAGATGGGACATCACCTCAACCTGGTTTCAACTCATCTTGCTCCGCCTGCTCCTGAAGATCCAGCTCCCCCACAAGAGTTAGCACCGGTTCCAGCCCAGCCCGCTCTCCCTTCACGTGAGCCTAATATTCCCACTCCAGAGCGGTACGCAGGTGCCTTAGGGACATGTAAGTCTTTCATAATGCAGTGTTCTCTTGTGTTTGAGCAGCAGCCGTCTACTTATGCTAACGACAGAGCTAAGATTTGTTATATGATAGGTTTACTTACAGGTAGCGCCCTAGCCTGGGCATCAGCTGTATGGGAGAGTCAGTCCAACCTTTGTAATTCTTATCCAGAGTTTGTAGAGGAAATGAAGAAAGTATTCCACCACCCCGTCAGCGGTAGGGACGCTACTAAACGCCTCCTCTCACTGCGACAGGGCTCCCGTAGTGTAGCCGAATACTCAGTGGAATTTAGGACCTTAGCTGCAGAGGCGGGTTGGAATGACACAGCGCTTCAAGGGGTTTTTCAAACAGGGCTAACTGATTCGGTTAAGGATGAGTTAGCAGTGAGGGACGAATCAGCTAACTTGGATGAGTTGGTCTCTCTAGCCATAAGACTGGATAATCGCCTTAGGGAGCGCCGTAGGGAAAGAGCCAGCCGATCTCCTGGGTCACTCCACTCTCGCCCTGTCTCGTCTCCTCTCGCAAGATTCGGGTCGGAAACTTTCCCAAGTCCCAGTGCCCCATCTGAAGTCTTTTCTCCTCTCCTGTCTTCAGAGGAACCGATGCAGCTAGGCAGAGCCCGACTCACTCCCCAAGAACGTCTCCGGAGAATAAGAGAAGGACTTTGTGTCTACTGTGCTCACTCCGGTCATTTCGTGGACACATGCCCCCAGCGCCCAAAAGAGGGTGCTCGCCAGTAAAGGTGGGGATACTGGTGAGCAAGGCTGTTTCTTCCTCAACCCCCCAGACCCGCAAGCCACTTGAAGCCACACTGTTGTTAAACCAACAGTCTCTCTCTCTGCCTGTCCTACTGGACTCTGGGGCTGATGAGAGCTTTTTGGATGCCCAACTGGTTGCCTCAGCCGGCATCTCAACTCAACCTCTGACAGCTCCTCTCAATGCTCGAGGTCTGAATGGGAAGCTCCTGGCACACGTTACCCATGTCACCGAACCCCTACATCTCGTCCTGTCCGGTAATCACCATGAAATGATTCAGTTCCACGTCATGTCCTCCCCTCACACACCCCTAGTTCTGGGCCAGCCATGGTTAAGACTGCATAACCCCCACATAGACTGGTCGGAGAATCAAGTAAGGAGTTGGAGTACCTTTTGTCACTCTTCATGCCTGCGGTCTGCAATTCCCCCAGCAGAGGTCGGTATTCCCCCAGTTCAGCAGGAGCCACTCAACTTGTCCGCTGTCCCTCCGGTTTATCATAGCCTGGGAGAGGTTTTCAGCAAGCAGCGAGCCCTTTTTCTGCCCCCTCATCGCCCTTACGACTGCACAATAGATCTTCTTCCTGGGGCATCTCTCCCATCCAGTCGCCTGTTTAACTTGTCCCGAACTGAGCGTGAGGCCATGGAGACATACATCAAAGACTCACTCGCTGCTGGCATCATAAGACCCTCTTCTTCCCCCGTCGGAGCAGGCTTCTTCTTTGTATCCAAGAAAGACCGCTCCCTGCGCCCCTGCATTGACTACCGGGGCCTTAACAACATCACCATCAAGAACAAGTATCCACTGCCCCTCATCAATTCAGCCTTCGAACCCCTACAGAAGGCCACCATTTTCTCGAAACTCGACCTCAGGAATGCTTACCACCTGGTCCGCATACGTCAAGGAGACGAGTGGAAGACCGCATTCAACACCCCACTAGGCCATTTCGAGTATCTAGTGATGCCCTTTGGACTCACTAATGCCCCAGCTGTCTTCCAGGCTCTTGTGAACGATGTCCTCCGTGACTTCCTGAACCGTTCAGTATTTGTGTATCTGGATGATATTCTGATATTCTCACAGACCATGGAGGAACACACCCAACATGTGCAGCAGGTTCTACAAAGGCTCCTCGAGAACAAGCTGTTTGTCAAAGTAGAGAAATGCAAATTTCACGTGGATTCAGTGGACTTCCTGGGCTACATCATTGAGCAAGGTCAGGTGAGAACAGACCCAGAGAAGGTACAAGCAGTGGCACAATGGCCCAAACCTTCCACCAGGAAGCAGCTCCAACGTTTTTTGGGCTTTGCAAATTTCTATCGCCGGTTCATCAGAGACTACAGTCGTGTTGCCGGTCCTCTCAACCAACTCACCTCCCCAGCAATCCCCTTCTCATGGACTACTCAGGCTGAGGCTGCCTTCTCTGAGCTGAAGAGACGTTTCACCTCGGCTCCTATTCTTATGAATCCTGACCCATCTCTTCAGTTTATTGTTGAGGTTGATGCATCCAACACCGGTGTGGGGGCTGTTCTATCACAACGCTCAGTCTCCGATCAAAAGCTTCACCCTTGTGCTTTTTTTTCCCGACGACTGACAACCTCTGAGCGCAACTATGATGTTGGCAACAGGGAGCTGCTTGCTGTAAAGCTTGCGCTGGAAGAATGGAGGCACTGGCTGGAAGGCTGTGAACATCCATTCATTGTGTGGACAGACCACAGGAACCTGGTCTACATACAAACTGCCAAACGACTAAACTCCCGTCAGGCACGCTGGGCATTGTTTTTTGGCAGGTTCAACTTCACCCTTGCCTACCGACCTGGTTCTAAAAACCTTAAACCTGACGCATTGTCCCGGCAGTTTGCAGTGGATCAGGACCCCATAGTTCCTGACACCATAATCCCTGCTACCAGAGTGGTGGGCGCTGTGACATGGGAGATTGAGAACTCAGTGAGGAATGCACAGAGAGACCAGCCAGATCCAGGAAATGGTCCAGATAACCGTTTGTTTGTACCTGACTCTGTCTGCTCACAGGTTCTCCTATGGACCCATGCTTCCCGCTTTGCCTGCCACCCGGGTGTGAATCGGACCCTGTCCCTCCTGAGACGACACTTCTGGTGGCCTTCCATGGAAGCGGACTCTCGAGCCTTTGTGCTGGCCTGCACTGTCTGCGCCCGTAGCAAGTCTTCACACCAGGCTCCTATCGGTCTACTCCAGCCTCTCCCAGTCCCTAGTCGTCCCTGGAGTCACATCGGCCTAGACTTTGTTACCGGCCTCCCGGTTTCACAGGGTAACTCAACCATTCTCACTATTGTCGATCGCTTTTCCAAAGCGGTTCATTTTGTGCCTCTTCCTAAACTCCCCACAGCCTCTGGAACTGCTGACCTCCTAGTCAATCATGTGGTCCGGCTTCATGGCATTCCAACAGACATTGTTTCCGACCGAGGGCCACAGTTCATATCTCAGGTATGGAAAGCATTCTGTCGAGCACTTGGAGCATCTGTCAGTCTCTCCTCAGGCTATCATCCGCAGACTAACGGGCAGGCCGAAAGAGCCAATCAGGACCTTGGAGCTGCACTTCGCTGTGTCACCTCCCGGAATCCCACCTCCTGGAGTTTACATCTGCCCTGGATTGAATACGCTCATAACTCACTGTCTAGTGCTGCCACCGGTATGTCCCCATTTGAATGTTCTCTTGGATATCAACCCCCTTTGTTCCCAGCCCAAGAGGACGAGATCGCAGTTCCCTCTGTCCAAGCCCATCTCCGTCGTTGTCGGAGGATCTGGAAGGATGCCCGCTCTGCCCTTCTCCGCTCCGCTGAACGCAATCGGCATATTGCAAACCGCTACCGGACCGCAGCTCCCCAGTTCCAACCAGGTCAGAAAGTTTGGCTTTCATCTAAAAATATTTCTTTACAAGCTGAGTCTAAGAAGTTGAAACCACGCTTCATTGGTCCCTATGTGATCGAGCGCATAATCAATCCATCTGCTGTTAGACTCAAGCTGCCTCCCTCCATGAGAATTCACCCTACCTTTCATGTGTCCCAGTTGAAACCAGTGTTTTCCAGCCCTTTGTGCCCTCCAGCCATCTCCCCTCCACCCACCCTTGTTATTGATGACCACCCGGCCTACACGGTCCGGCGGCTGTTGGACATTCGCCGCCGGGGCCGTGGGTACCAGTATCTGGTCGATTGGGAGGGTTATGGTCCTGAGGAGAGGAGCTGGGTGTCCCGCAAGCTCATTCTAGGTCCCTCTCTCATTCGGGACTTTCACAGAGACCACCCAGACAAGCCTGGTGGTTCGCCTGGAGGCTCCCGTTGAGGGGGGGGTACTGTCACGGCCCAAACTGTGTCCCTGTGTGTGTGTGGAGGGGGTGTGGTTTCCCTTGCAGGCAGCAGCCTGATTGCACTCACCTGGCCGACCGGCTCAGCTGTCCCTCATCAATCCAATCAAGACACAGCATATCTACTCCAGTCTCCCAGCAACTCACCGCCAGATTGTTTTCTACACCAGTGGTATTGCATCCTCCTGGCTGCTCATTTCAGTTATCCTGTCTGCGTGTTATTCTGTACTTTTTGTAATTAGTTTCTCCTTGTACTTCCAGTACGATCCCTCAGCCATCGGCCACCAGAGCTTCCAGCCAACCTGCCTGCTTCTTCCTTCACCATACCTGCCTGCCCTGTTCTCAGTCCAGCCTGAACTGCCTACCTCCACTCCGGACCTCCATAGTCTCCAAACCCGCCTGAGTCTCAGAACAATAAACCTTTTAAACATCTCCAGTCATTGCCTGCGCCTGGGTCCTGTTTAAAACATAATCCTAACAGAGTTGACAACTTTAGTTACAAGTTACCTTACGGATTCTGATTATTTACCAATACAACATATAAATCCACTCATAAATAAACATATTGACATAATCTCATAGGTTATAATATCCATCAGCAGTTGAAGTAATTACAATAATCAGCGATTGATGCATCGAAAATCATAGTATCATAATCCAATGGTGTGACACTGCTGAAAGGGAGCCAGGGCAGGAGTATTTTTAACTGATTTAAATGCGGAAACTGTGGTTATTCATCAGAATTACGTATGACTTGACTTGTGATTTGCTTAACCTGAGCTAGGACTTGACTTGACTTGCTTGACCTGAGCGACGACTTGACTTGACCTGAGCGATGACTTGACTTGACTTGCTTGACTCTCACCACAGTGACTTGGGTTCTTGCTTGAGACTTGCACATGTATGACTTACTCCCACCTCTGCTTGGACCCATAAAGCATGAGTAATTGCATTTTTGTTCACGGCCGGTTTCAGCTAGGTCGAATGAAAATGAGGGGGGAAATATCTCTCTGGATTCGTCATTTAACGCATTTTAGCAATGTTTGGTTCCAATTATTTAAAAAAAGGAATATTCAAGTGTTTATAAATGGTAGTTGATTTAGCTCGAACAACATTATACACTGATTTACAGAAGTCTCTTTCCGAATGGGAAAAAGTATTTTTGGGCCGAATGATGTCACGATGTCATGACATGAAAATGTCGTAGCTCCGTTTGGCCACTACGGAAATTTGCTTCAACGCTCGGCTCACTTACAGGGGGCTTGATAACTGCCCTCACAAAGATACATCAGCAAGATAACATTGTGTGTCTTTGCCTTTCAAAACTGTTACACATCATTGTACATCAAGTGTTCAGCACAAATACAAGCGTTAAAGGTCCAATGTGAGGGCAGCATTTCACCTGCACTACTGGGTCTCAAATCATCAATCATCAAAATCAGCGGTTATTAAAAAAGAGTTCCATAGTATGTTTATATTGTGTATCCTATGCAGAAACTTGAGGGTGAGGGAACCTCGCAGCTTCTGTTAGTGATTTTGCCGGGGAAATGGGCTAGGTTATAGTTAGTTAGGATATAGAGAAAATGTAAGCTAGTTAGCTAAAAAGAAACGTTTTATTAACAAAATAGTAACTTCCACACGTTTACTGCACTGCTGTGGATATGCAAACGCTATATTCCAACGCTCTGAGTTTATGAACGGTCCAGCTGGGCCAGAGTACCCTCTGTGCACGGGGATATTATATACCTTAATGCACCTTCGGGTTATGTTTGAACAGTGTGCAAAATACCCGTCAATAATCGGGGGGGTTTATTGCACAATATACCGGTCGAATATTTCTCAATATGCAGTAGGCCTATACAATATTTCATGGATGCAAGCCAAGACAATCAGTAGTCTATATAGCAGCATTTCTCAACTGGGGCGCCGTCTGGCGTCTTCAGGGGTGCCGTCAAATTATTATATATTCTGACGTTCATATGAATGAATGAATACGCGACCGTTAAAGAGCCGTCTGTTTGCGATTCTATGCGAGGAAATGCTTTTGCCAGCCAGAATAGAAGATATTTGTGAATAAATGTTTTGAATGATGAATACTGGATATAGTAAGCGGGGGGGGGGTGCTAGTGACTTATCCGATCGGCCCACTTCAGTACCGGCCCATCGGGATTCGTCCCGAACGTCAAGGAAGTTGTGTTATTGTTCTAACAGTTCCTATTCTGAAAAAGTAATAGGCCTACATTGTGCATACTGAAAAAAAGCTATATTTAACTGCATCAAAGAAGGCAAGGAAGGTCAGACTTTAGAGGGCAGTTTGGGAGATTAACTTTAACTATAGAGATGCCTAATTCTGTAAATAAGTTATTTAACGCTTGTTCTGTTCGCTTTGTGTGTTGAAAGATGTGTGCAATTTAGTCTTTTCATTCAATAGCTTATATGTATTTTTATTTATTAATGTATGTTTCCTACTACTTTTTATATTCATGTTTATTTATGTGATATTGTTATTTAATTTGTGTAGTTATTTTGATTGTACATTTTGTTCTATTTGTGTGTTGGAGAAATGTGTGCAATATAGTTATTTAATTCTGAATTGGATGCATCTTTTTATTTATTCATATAACCTATAATTTAGTGGGAATGCTGATACAGCATTCCAACTATATGTTATGCTACGGACAAAAAGTTTATTATTCCGCCGACTTATTTTGGCCCTCTTCTCCTCCCACATTCAACATCGCAGAAACTCCGTTCAAACATCAAAACGTTCAGCTCGGTCGGGAATCGCAGGCTATTACTTTTATCATTCATAACTTTCATAATTCCAGAGATACATCCCATAATACATCAGATTTTTAACATTTTAACTTTAACATTGCGCAGCTCGTTAAGGCAGAGTGCGTGATGTCACAGCTAGAGTGGAGCAAATCTTGAAATTTGCCTTCATATATTTTTTTAAAACTGCCATAATTCCCAAACCCTACATTCCTGAGACATAATTTTTCATGACAAACGTAGGAAAACATCTCGTAGCTTGAACAATGACAAATAATTAAGCAAAATGCCTCTTGAGGGCATGAAGTGACAAAAACGTTCAACATGTCTCCATTAAAACCCATTGTAATTTCAGGCTGATATTTCCTCACAGCAGCAGCCGCACACCTTTAGTTAAACTGCCAAAAAGACCACATTATTAACCCGAAAGTACACAAAAATTACACTTCAGATACTCAACTTCCTTGACATGCTTCACGTTTTGAAATTTGCCACACACAGACACACACACTCTCTCTCTCTCTCACACACAATGTTCCAAACGGCCCAAAACTTCACAGGTTTGGTAACAATGCAGCCATCAACGCATCTAAGCGTAGTATGGGGTGTCATCAAATGCCGTTGCCATGGCGACAGACACTCGCCATGAAACACGATGTCGCTGTAACTCCAATGGACACGGTCCAATCGTCCCCCAATCTTCACTTGTATATCACCGGTCCATGCCTCAACAGCTCTACGCCAAATCTGAAATCTCACCATATGCCGTTTCCATGGAAACGCATCCCTCGACATAAAGCACGATGTCCCTTTAACTCCTATGAAAATGTTCAAAAAGTGCTCAAAATTCACATGTGTGCTAACAGTCTAGCCGTGAAGACATCTACGAGACAGTTTTGAGATTTCTTCAAATGCCGTTGCCATGGCAACACAATGCTCGCCATGAAACACGGTTTTCTCATAACTTCAGTGAAAATGGTCCAAACGGCCCAAAACTTCACAGGTTTGGTAACGATGCAGCCATCAACGCATCTAACCGTATTATGGGGTGTCATCAAATGCCGTTGCCATGGCGACAGACCACTCGCCATGAAGCACGATGTCGCTGTAAGTCCAATGGACACGGTCCGATCGTCCTCCAAACTTCGCTTGTATATCACCGGTCCAGCCCTCAACAGCTCTACGTCAATTATGGGGTTTCTTCAAATGCCTTTGCCATGGTAACACAAGGCTCGCCATGAAACACGGTTTTCTCATAACTTCAGTGAAAATGCTCCAAACGGCCCAAAACTTCACAGGTTTGGTAACGATGCAGCCATCCACACATCTAAGCGTATTATGGGATGTCATCAAATGCCGTTGGCATGGCGACAGATCATTCACCATCAAGTTAGTTCAAAAGTTTGCAGTTCAAATATTCTGCAGCTTTTCCAAGGCTTTTTACTTTCTTTTCTTCTCTCATCACACATTCAAGCCCCCAGTGTTCATGTATCATTTCAATCTAAATTCTTCACTTTCTTCTTACACATTACATTTCAGCATAGCAGTTTAGCGTCAGATTTTCAGCATAAAGCATTCCCACTAGCAATTTCTTCAGGAATTGCATTCTCTAGTTTGTTATATTCATGCCGGGGTGGGGGCACAACGAAAGGTGCACCGCCCAGGGCACCATATCAGCTAGAACCGCCACTGTCTACAAAGTCAGCAGTTTTTGTAGATTGCAAAGATTAAAGCTAACACTAGTAAATAATTGTTACGCTACAAAAGTGAATCATTGATTTTGGAATACGGATACTATACCCACACAACACTTTTCATTGAAATAATCCCATTTTAGACTTTTTAGATATTCCTACTACACTGTTTACATGGCTAAAGAAAAGTAATATTAAACTAATATTCCTGTTTATATAAGGCCGTGCATACACTTGTTGAACTGTGCAAACAAAGCCTCCATTTTTCATTTCTTGGTCAACTTTAATCAAAAGGTAGGCGTTGCGATATTTGGACATATCTTAAAAGCTACTGATACCCAAGTCTGTCATGATGGTTCAAACTGGGTTTGTTTTTGAGCAGGAAATGTGGGCTTTTCTTTTGGGCATGCATCACTTGCCCATCCTCCAAAATGTTAACTATTTGGTTTGTTTACAACGCACAGAGCTGACCGTAGGCCACCATGTCTCTTAAACTGTTTTGTTTATTAATAATAATAATAATAATAATAATTTTGTAGTTGATGCGATGGGAGACAGGAAGTCAGTGAAGGTCTTTGAGGACTGGGGTGATGTGATGCCATGATTTGGTATGGGTGAGGAGTCGTGCAGCTGCATTTTGAACCCGTTGGAGTCTATTGAGGGATGTAGTGCTGATGCCGTAAAGAAGTGAGTTGCAGTAGGCATGGATTAGTCGTTCGGATGCGGGACGGGTGAGAGAGGGTCGGATTTTTGCAATATTGCGGAGGTGGGAAAATGAGGTTTTGACTGTTTGGCGGATGTGAGGTTCGAGGGAGAGGGTGGGGTCAAAGATTACTCCAAGGTTGCGTGCCTGATTGGGGGGGGGAAACAATGGTGCCATCGATGGTGAGTGTTATATTAGTGACCTTGCTGAGGGTGGATTTGGAGCCGATTAGGAGGAGTTTCTGTTTTCTGTTTTGTTTTGTTTGGTTACAGAAGCGTGCATAATCCTGATGTCAAGATTTCTATAAAGTAGGCTAAACTGAGTTTTTGTTTTAAAACTTTTATTTTCAACTACCTGAATCTTGTCTCATCAGACTGTTAGTGATTCCCTGCTTTTTCCCAGAGCTCAGCAACTCAATTAATTTAAACGTATTTTGAACTGATATGAATCATGGCCAAAACTTCTATCAACATGCAAGCTATCACTTTTTACATATGATTTTTCGGTGCGGCTAATAATAATGGCAGCAGCTGTAACAGTATTACAGAGCACTAAAGACCTGTCTTGAGCATCTTGATATTGACTTTTAGCCAGATCCAGTTCACGGAGGTCCTATTATTAGACATGATGGCTGTGAAGTGATATTGTCAGCTCCATAATCGGCAGTGTGTTAGTCATGTGCTGAAAAACATGATAGAGATTATGCAGAGCATCCTCCCTTCCGGTAATAAGTGCAGTGTGAAGCAGTAAGCAAGCAGGAGTGTGTGAAGCTGAGTGTGTGTAGGTGGTTATTTGTAAACTAATTTAGACCAAACAGTCGACTGAAAACTACAATTCATTATAGGAAATGGCTGCAACCAGATTATTAGAAAACTCTATATTAAACCTGTACCAATAAGATATTTTACTTTAGTAAGAGTAGTTATATTTAAGTAAACAGTTTGCATTAAAATAAACATCATGTAACCAAAGTAAAAGTACTTGTGTGTTATTGCCCATTTCCGAATATATATTAAATGATTGGATTATGATACTATGATTTTCGATGCATCAATCACTGATTATTGTAATTACTTCAACTGCTGATTGATATTATAACCTATAAGATTATGTCAATATGTTTATTTATGAGTGGTTTTATATTGGTAAATAATCAGAATCCGTAAGGTAACTTGTAACTAAAGTTGTCAACCAAATGTAATGGAGTACAAATTACAATATTGGCTTCTTAATTGTAGTGGCAAGATAAAGTAGCATCATTTAAAAATATTAGTCAAAATAGAAGTACTTAAAAGTAATAAAAAGTTTTCCTAAATACAGTACTTGAGTGTACTTCATACATTCCATCAATGAAATGTACATGAAACAGTATGGCAAATACTCCCATGAGGGGAATTATTAATTTTAGGGTGAAGACTTGGTTAGGGTTAGGCATGTGTTGGTTATGGTTATGGTTAGGATAAGTCTCCAGGAAATGCATGTAAGTCAATGTAATGTCCCCTGAAGTGATGGATACATGGTGTGTGTGTGTGTGTGTGTGTGTGTGTGTGTGTGTGTGTGTGTGTGTGTGTGTCTGTGTGTGTGTGTGTGTGTGTGTGTGTGTGTGTGTTCTCCACTGGGAGGCAGTGCTCCTCTATGAAGGAGACAGATTGTCAGCAGTTCAGTTTCTGGAAGCCATCTGGAGCTGACATTAAACACACATAAACAAACACTGAGCCATTAACAAGCTATAGCACCAGCAGTAGCAGGGCAGCCTGACAGAGAGGGCTATGAAACACACATCAATGTTTTCACACACTTCAAAGCTACTGTATGTTAGCCTTTCTGTCACATAATCAAACTGATTTTCAGTTGTGTTCTGTTACAAAACAGCCCAATCAGTGACTTTAAGTTCCCAACACTGATAATAGGATTTTAATTTTTAGATCTGCAGACAAAAGTCTGGTAAATGTAACATCAAATCAGAAAACACCATGAAATACTTTTTAAATATTCATTTTTATAATTGTGGAGAGCAGGAAACTTTGGATCCTGATGGCTCAGCTGTCCCCAGTGAGCAGTGGAACACATAAACAGCAGAAGAAGACAGACAGGAAGTAAACTCTACAGAAAACACGGTAGCAGTGTTTAAAGATATAGTTGGAAAATAAAACGTGACCAGACTACGTTTCTGTTCCCACAGTTTCTTCGCAGAGGAACATTTTTTTTTTAATGAGCAGATAGCAAAAGCAAAACAATCATGATTAAATCAATATGTTTTGTCAAAAAACTGATTCACAGGTTAAGCCCCATTCCCCCGCGGGCGGGGGGAAAAACGCATCACTGCAAGAAACAGCGTCTGAGGGCTTCTTAATATTTAAAAACCTATTAATGTGTCATACCCAACTAACGGGAAGAAACTCAGCTACCTGACGATACGAACCATTTTTACCGAAACAAAACACAAGTCTCACAAGAAGCGTCTAAATGAGCCCTGAGCGAAAAAATGCTATCGCACTTAGCACAGAACTCACAGCTTAAATACCCGTATTACTTATCGTATCTGCAAAAACAAGATATTGATTAGGAAACTGAGATTCCACAGATTCCAGAAATATTAGTATCATCACTGAGCGATCCGAACTCGCGACAGGGGAAGCGAAAACAGACATCACAAAACGTAGCTTCACGGAGGAAGCTTCTTACCTTAGCTGTTGTTCTGATCAAAATGTGTGTTCAATGGCATCAAAACGATAAAGACGCTGCTGAAGGTTAATCCAATGGTTAATCCAATGTGTCTGTGTCACTTTGAAATGATTCCTGATAATCCATCTTCATATTTACTAGTTTGAGCCTAGGTTTCAGTTTTCAGTTTTCAGAGCATAACATTGCTTTCGACTGCGTGCGCATAGCTCTCACTTGTCAATGGTAACGTGTGTGTATGTGGAACTTCCCCTTCGATTCTATTGGCTCCAACGGTTAAAAAGAGGTGTCAATCCCCAAAATCGACCAATGGGTTCCAGAGAAACGGCAAATCCACCCAAATCCACCCAAAGGTGGGTTTCTTTTTGCTAAACCTCTCTAAAAAGGTCAAATGTCACTTGTTTTGCATCAATCTTGATACAGGGTACTTATTATATGTTATAGTTTGGATTCCTAAAGCTTTTAGTCTACTATCCCATCATTCAAGGGTGGTTTTCACTATAAGTAATGTTTTTTTTGGACGGACACTATAATTTACATTTTTTTTACTATGTTCAATCTGAATTTACTTTACAATAAAACAATTCTATATTGATTCTGACTTTTCTACATCCAACTCACAGGTTTATCATTGCTTTGAGAAAAAAGATTATTAATTTACCCCTTTTAGAAGTGAAGTTATGGTAATTTGTTCTGGGAATGTCATTTTCGAGAACTTTCGAGAAATAAGAATTTTCCTGAGGCCTGAAAAACAGGCTTGGGGCTTAACAGGGAAGTTTCCGTTGGGGTCCTGATTACCTTATCGGGGTTTCTTTCGTTAAATTGACTGGCTCACTGCATATGTTCCTTTACCTATCTAAGGTTTCAATTCATAGTCAGTTACAACACTGAGTAATTGCATTAATTGGTGTGTATCATGGTTTCAGAGAATAATAAGATGTTAATATTAAGGCTAAAAATAACAAATGTTCCCTTTTTTTATCTATGGCAATCCAGGCGGACATCATTGTCTTTAAGAGAGCAGGCTCAGGTTTAAAGCTTGAGCAAAGATCTATCTATTGGTTCCAAACATGTCATGCTAGCTCGTCAGGACAGAGGCTAATGCTTCAAAGTTAGGCTCAAATTGGCTAGGGGAAAAACTGGCATGGACATGTTCAAAGGGGTCCGATGACCCCTAACCTCAAGATATCTGACTGAAATATGCATACCTATCTTGACATAGATGCCCACCCCTTACCAACCCACTAACATATGTGTTAATCGAACACATTAACCTCGCATGACATAGTCTACGTAACGTTCAGTGTGTTATGTTACTACTTGCTTAGTTTTAGGCAACACAACTACTAGGTTAGGTTTAGGAAGAGGTCATTGTTTGGGTTCAAATAAATACTGTACGTTTGTTATGTATAACACAGCAAGTTGCATACGTGACGTCAGATAGTATATAGCGTTTCAGTTTCACACAGGACACATACGGCTCTCATTTGTTTGACCCATCCATCCACCCCAAACTCCTCCCTATGTGAACTTTGTCACGGTGTATACTAATTAACTTTCTTCTTCTTTTGCTTTGTTATGATGAACTACAGCCACTAGAGGCAGCCATGAACGTCCAAAACTCATCCTAGCAGGGTTTGTGTGTGTGACATGTGGTCACTGACAGAGATGCTGTATTTGATGAGTTGGCAGTTAGAATGCCTTGGTAAACCATTATCAAAAGCCTGTTCAACCTGTTAAGCCCTGAGCCTGTTTTTCAGGCCTCAGGCTCGAAAATGACATTCCCAGAACAAATGACTATAACTTCACTTCTAAAAGGGGTAAATTAATCTTTTTTCTCAAAGCAATGATAAACCTGTGAGTTGGATGTAGAAAAGTCAGAATCAATATAGAATTATTTTAATTTTAAAGTAAATTCAGATTGAACATAGTAAAAAAATGTAAATTATAGTGTCCATCCAAAAAATAAACATTACTTATAGTGAAAACCACCCTTGAATGATGGGATAGTAGACTAAAAGCTTTAGGAATCCAAACTATAACATATAATAAGTACCCTGTATCAGGATTGATGCAAAACAAGTTAAATTTGACCTTTTTAGAGAGATTTAGAAGAAAAAACCCACTTCTGGGGTCATTTGGGTGGATTTTCCATATCTCTGGAACCCATCGGTCGATTTTGATGATTGACATCTCTTTTTAACCGTTAGAGCCAATAGAATCGAGGGGAAGTTCCTAAAATCCATCTAAACATTACCCATTGGTGAATAGAGTGATGCGTAGCCAGAATGCCCAAAACCGGAAGCTGTCATACACTCTCGTAGCTATCATAGCAGCTATATATGAAAACTCAGTTTTTGCCATAAATATGACGATGGATTATCAGTAATCATTTCAAAGTGACACAGACACATTGGATTAACCTATGGATTAACCTTCAGCAGCGTTTTTATCGTTTTAATGCCATTGAACACAACTTTTGATCAGAACAACAGCAAAGGTAAGACAATGTCCCGTGTTTGCTCCGTAAAGCTACGTGGTGTGATGTCTGGGTTTGCTTGTCATGCCGGGTTTTGATCGCTCAGTGATGATACATATATTTCTGGAATCGGCGGAATCTCAGCTTGCTAATCGATATCTTGTTTGTGCAGATCCGATAAGTAATAAGGGTATTTTACCGTGAGTTGCGTTAGCATTTTTTCGCTGAGGGCTCATTTAGACGCTTCTTGTGAGGCTTGTGTTTTGTTTCGGTAAAAATGGTTCGTATCGTCAGTTAGCTGAGTTTCTTCCCGTTAAGTGGGTATGACACATTAATAGGTTTTTAAATGTTAAGAAGCCCTGAGACACAGTTTCGTGCCTCCGGGTTTAACATGAGCCACCAATTCTTTCCTAAGTTGTATAAGGATGCATACGCACAGTCAAACCATGAATCCTATTTCTGACAATTCAAGAACTCAGCGACATCCCAATCTAAAATTCTCTTCCTGACTTTGACAGGGCTCAGCAGTAACAACACTCTGGTGACATTTTGCAGGGTCCAAGCATTAAGGGGAAGTGGTACAGTAAGTGGACAAAGTGACACAATGACTTGGCCCCTCCCGTCTCCCCATGGCAGGGCAGGTCTGCTCTCAAGCACACAGGCAGGGAAAGCATGCACAGGCATGAGTGTGCATTCATTATGCATTCAGATATATGGTCTGTCGGTAGAGTGCTTTCTCATATGCATGCCAATCTCCCATCCAAATGTATCAAGGATTTTAAACCAGGTTCCACTGGATCCCTTTCAGCACAGACATGCCTACAGCCATAGGAAGAGGGGTCAGGATGGGTCGGAGGGGTCCCCTCTTTATGCCTCATGCTCGTGTTCCAGTCGATTTTCAGGGTCTGCATTCATTCTCAGGATTACTCAGAGTACTGATGCAGGATCAGCAGCCAGCTGCCCTGGGACCGCTTCACTACAATGATCTATGAGGCAGATAGTGGGTCTGTTTTACAGTTTGACACTGTGAATGAGCACAGACCCAAGTGTGAAGGGGAGACAAAAGTAGTGACCCATGCAGCAAAATCCATCACCCAGTAAGCCTTACCCTGTCTTTCACTATGAGACACTTTGCAAGGGGAGGAGACAGACAACGGACACAGAGTTAGACAGGGTTTACACTGGGGAAATTCCTCGGAGGACACAGTTCAGCTCCTCCCCACACAGTACTGTAAATGCTCTGAGAATCAAAGTTAATAAAAAGCATGACCTATCAGGGATTCCCTCTGCTCAGTTAAGTCAGTAATCTATAAGTGGATTTGTACACACTCTGGCTCCGTTCCAATCGGATAGCTTGCTCTCTTGCATCTAATATTGTTGCTTTTCGACCTTTATTTTCCAGCTGGGAAAGGTCTGGCCAATGTGGAAGACACTAAACTACCTTTCAAGGGGTCATCATGAGAGATCTCAGTTCCTGATTTGAACAAAGCCAGCATTTTTCAGGGGGGAACAAACATCACATTCACAGCATAGAGAAAACACAAGAAAAGATGCTAACCACTTTGTCCTCCTTTGTGGCATGCAGTCCAGGTAGCAGTGAGAAAAGTGATGGTGGAAGTAAAGCAGGAAAGGAAAGGAGAGAAATAAATGAAAGGATGTGGAAGATAAAAGAAATGAAGAGAGGGTGAATTGTTGGGAAAAAGAGGGAAAAGAACAAAGAGAAAAAAGGGTGCAGTGCAAACATTTGTTATTAACATTCTGCATAATTTGACAGACATACTTCATATTCAGTGACGGGGCGTGAGGCGCGGGGGGCGCGGGGGGGGGGGGGGGGGGGGGGGGGGGACGACAGTATGTGAATGTATGTGACTACTGAAATGTTAGGCTGCGGCGACATGCATGAGTCAGCATGACCTTGGCATGAATCATGACCTGTGACTACATCAAGGATGTGTCACGGCTCCTCAACACCAAGAGGAAACTGGGACACCAAAACAACATGGAGCGCATCCTTCAACAACAAACACCTCAAAATAATAATCTAATGTTCACATGGCTGGTCATGAAAGCACTTCAGATGTTGGTGGGAGGGAACATTAATGTTTTTGAGTTATACCTCAGGAAACAAACTAATAAGGGCTGAGTGGTTGTTGTTACTGTACAGGGTGATGAATGAATGAAACATATGAAGTGTAGTCCCTCTTTATTAACAGTAACGTGTGTTCATTATAATGTTAAGCAGGGCTGAGACTTTCTGTTTGGCTGGTATTTGCAAATGATGTTGTGATGCCTTCTGCAGGGCACAGAGCAGCACTACACAGCTCTGTCATTAGGAACTGATTCATTATTATAGAAAGCTGAACACAGAATATGGCCTCATACAGACCAGTATTTAAGAACAATTAGCCCCTAAAGTGCTTAATATATAGTGATTTATAATACATAATCTGAGAGTTGATATTAAAGAGTACTCACTGTCTATTTAAAGAGAACATATTCGGCTCATTGTTAGATTCATTTTAGTATCGGCAAACTGCAGTAAATCATTGTGCTGCTGATGATGAATAAATAAGCCCACGATAGGCAGGAGAAGATTTGTATGTATTGAAACAAAGCTCACACCTTCCTAACCGTGTTATTCTGCTCGGCTGGCCCGGACGACCCGGGACAGAGGCAAGCGCCGCCCCCCCCCCACATTCACAACCTTTCACAGATGTACACACAGAAAAAGGAATGGAAGACAATGTTGTGTTCTTTCATCTCTTGGAAGGATTCATGAATTCAATCAGTAGGTTCAGACACTCAGATGTGTTTTGGTGAAGTGATGAAAAACCGTGTTTAAAAAGCAGGAATAAAAGTAAACGTATTGTTTGACAAAAAACAAAAAATCCTATTTTGTATATCAATGTCAGATTTAATTTCCACTATTAGATCATAGGCCCATGCTGTAAGTGGATGATATAAAAAGGGACCAGGTATAGAATATTTGTACTATCTGCTGTCAAACCAGTATATTTTGACTGAGCACAAACATGTTCATTGATTTATTTTTAATATCCATAAGAGGATATGTAATTGTTACAGATGATACAATAAATAAATAAATAATGTAATTCATTACATCTGCACTAATTCAACCTTTCTTTTGCCTGTGTTAAATTATTTAGGCTCAAATTGCAAATGTATTTGATGCCAAGCAACATAAAAAAGGAATTCAATTCTATATTAAAACATAATGCGTTTCCTTTGCAGATTGCTTTTGCACCAAGCTCATCTCATGTCTGTGTTTTCATGTAACAGCCTGTCTGCTGTGAAAGTGATATAACACAGGATACTATCTTTATCCCCTGTTCTTCAGAACGTGTGGTGCCAGTGTGAGCTCAGGCCCAGCTGGGCCCGGCGGATCCTGAGCAGATTGGGGACCAGCAGGCCAAAGGATGAAGGGGCCATCGTGAGGGAAGGTACCCAGGGGGAGGTCCTATCTTTGGGTTGGAGCCCATAGTTTTCAAAAAGTGTTTGGTTATATGGATATATCAAATTGGATCAAATTAATAGTTTTTATTGGTTGTATTCGTGTTGGTGTTATTTTTTGTAGCACTGCTCTGTGTCTTCAGTGCATTGTGGGTTTAAGTTAACAGTCTTGTTCGTTTGTTTTTAGCTATGCTGTGACCCAGAGATTTGCAAAGACCTACCGGTTGCAGTAGAATAGTCTTTTTTGTTTAGAAAGGTTAGGCAGCCACGATGAGAGATGTTTGAATTCTCTAGATGATCGGAAAGGAGCTTCAATGCTTCCATTAGGCGCGTTCACACAAAGTACTTTGCCGTATTTAGTGCCGGCACTCAGTGGGTGTTTCTCAATCGCGAGTAAAGCTGCTTCAGAGCCACTATTTCAAGCATACTACGTCATCGAATGCCGCCGAAGTACTGTTCCAATCTCCAGCATACTTGGAAATCTACCGAGCCCGGCGTACTCCGTTTGGAGAAATATCGAGGCTGCACATGAGTAGACTCCGCGGTCTTAAAATCCCCACAATGCTTTGCGCACGGAACAATTTCCCCAAATCTGTGGCGGAAGATGTAAGGCGGGGCCTCTCATATGACGCACACCTGCACACTTGCTAGCGTGTTCCACTCTTTGTTTTCCGAATGCCAGGAAGTATTCTTGCCTCGCTTCTGAAGCAAGATGCTCGGCAGACATGTGCTACCAAGCAAGCGTACTCGCGATTGAGAAACACTCAGTGTCCCGGCACTTATTACCCCAGGGCATTTAGTACAGATCGCGTTCACACCGGAGTACTTTTCCCTGAGGGAAGATTATGCAAATGAGCCACTGACGTCACTTTGTCTTCTTCTGCTTTGGGTTTACTGGCAGGCCGCAAACAACTTCACGGCGTATACTGCCACCCGAAGTCCCCGGCCGGAAGTCCCCGGAGTTGGGGACTGGCTTCAGTAGAAGCTGCTGGGACTCCCAGCAGCTTCTACTGAAGCCTTCAGAGTAAATCGCCAGAACGCCGACACCTTCTCATCTCCACCGCTCCCATGTTTTATTTTGTGTTGCCATAAGTTAGTCTCTCTGCGTTTGTGCGCTGGGCGAATGCTAATGCTAATAATGCTAATGCCAGGATAATAAAATGGCGGCTCTACAAAACATTTCAGAGTTGTACGGGGCGTGGTTTGCAATGCGCCCAGCCAATCAGAACTGGGGCACTTTTTTCCCCCAGGAAAGTACCATCTCTCAGCAGGCACTAAAAATGGGGGTAAAAGTTCCCGAGATGAAGTGCTCTTTTTGGTGTGAACGCGACATAAGGGGTACTAACGGAACTAAACGCGAAAAGTACGGTGAAAAGTAAGATACACCATGCTTTACAAAAGAAAAGGAAATAACGCCGTCCAACAAAGCTTTGCGGCCCCAATATCTAAAGTGATGCACCATTCGGCTGTTCACCGAATCATCTGATCATGACCGACAATCACAGATGCTTATTGAGTGTTTTCCATCTTTCACGTATGTAGATGCGCTTTCAGACGCTCATCTTAAGAGGATTGTAGTTTTCCCACAGAGGACAGGCTGTGCCGCATCATTATTCATGACATTTTACTAATGAATGTCAAAGGAAAGTGAAGTTGGAAATTGTAAAAGCCATACAGTAGGAGGGGATTGTTTTGACTATTCGATCGCAGCCACTGTCTGTTATCCCTTATCTTTTAAGCTAGCATAACCATCAGCTCAAAATTCTACTTAAGAAGACAAATTCATCCATATTCCACATGGATGATCTCAGGTGGTTTATTGAAGTTTCTTCTAGCATCATCAGGTTTTACGACTTTGGTTAGTGACAAAAACATTTAAAAACGTATAACATTGCTGTCAGTTGTATTATGTGTTTGGTGCAGCTGTATGTAGTGGTGCAAGCTAGTAGAGGAGGTAACCATAGAAACAAAACGTAACTAGCAGTCTCACTGCAAGGGTCTTTGCACAACTTCGTGGTGAGCAAAGAGAAAATTGCTTATCATGCGGAATTCAGCAAAAGACACAAGTTGTATGCATCTAGTGTTGTTTTCTATGACGTTTTCTACGGTAATAAAGTGTGCATAAGTAGCTTTTGCTAAAAGTCAGTAATGTAATGAGATTGCAATATTTTGAATCTTAGATAATGTATGATGATACATATCTTAGAGCCAGATTCCTAAAACACAGCACTCTCACTGTCCGACATGCTAGCTTGATGCTAACTGCTGTGCTCTCATGTTCAAGTGAGGTAAACGCTTCGATTTGTAACAATTCAGCAACACGACAGCCTGAGAGTCGAAATGAGCTTTGAATGACTGGTGCCAAGACAAACAACAAACAAAGTGTGACCAGGAAGCAACAAAGCAGACGGCAACAAACACAGAAGCAGAATCAGCTACAGCGGGGATGAGGTGAGTGTGAGAGGGGGGGAGGGTTTGGGAAGGTTTCTCACATTGTTGGAGCGCAGAGAGACCCGCCCTCCGCAGCGAGCACAGAATTTGGTCTGGCAGTAGGAGCAGAGGTGGCCACAGCCGTCTGCAAACTTGGTCTTGCGGCAGATCCCGCAGGTGGGCGCGTCGTCTTTCAGCTGCGGGGGCTGGCGCCGGGTATCCCCCCCGATGCGACGCACCTCCTGTTTGTAGCTCTCAAACTGCTGGTGCAGTGTTCTAAGAGGAATCAGAAAGGTTGCCCATTAGTGGAACATCACAAACTTTTTATACTTGAGAAACTTTAACCTCCAGCGCTCTTCAGACAGATCTTCCTCTCTAAATACCCTCACATTCAGAATAACAAAAGGACGTGGGGAAACGTCTGAATAACTGAATAAATAACAAAGGCGATGTTCTGCATACACATGTTTGAGAACATTCCAGCGAGATAACTGGCAATTACAGCACCACTTGAAAGGTGCCTTTCAAAAAAAATCCGCAATTAAATAAAACTTCAGCTCAGTTTTGCTCTCAGCCTTTCCCCTCCCTGCTTCCCGGGATGCCTATGATGGAAATAACCAGAGTGTGAATTGCAAATCAGGCCATGTGAAAACACCCTCGATGTTGTTTCAACAGAAGTGTCAAAGGAATAGAGCATTAGCATACCATGGCTCTCATATAGGGGACCCAGACAGCCACTTTAATTACCTCGCTGAGTGAGGGAGAGAGGACGGAGATGGAGCTGCTTTCTCAGCTTTTTGCAGCCTATTTGTGGAGGCAGTCACACTTTAGTGAAGTCTCTGGCAGCAGCACACTGGCTTTACACTCTGCAAGTTATTTGTCCAAAGGTATTTATCATGATAATGCAGTGCACCGGCATTCACTCGTACCTTTGTGGAGTTAAAGATGATAAATGAATGCTGAAGATAAGAAAGTGGAAGGTTGGTTAGCAATAAACTGAACACCTCCTGCACACTGTTTAATGATTCAGAGTGAGAAAAATCAGCGCCATTTCTGAAATATGACTGAAGATCCCAAACTAACATTCAACGCCCTTTTTTGTGCCGAATTCCAAAATCATTGGACTGATGATAAGGTAGGTCACCTGGATCCATTGAAAGCAGACATGTCCTCCTTAGTTGCTGGGTAGAAAACAGCTGGAAAACATAACACCTGATCTGTTGTCAGCTGATTCTGGTGATGGGAAAAATCAAACTGAAAGCCCTCATCCACCATGACCTATCTGAAGTCCAGGAGAGATGTCTTTAGAAATACTATTCAGATGAATAAACGACTGTCTTCCTGTCAAGATGAAATGTTATCCGATTCCCAAAAAGTATTTATTTCCAAGTTTCCAAATCCAGGAAATGAGTTGACAGAAACTGTTACATTCCTCCTATATTTCTTGCTATCTCTTAACATTGCTGGAACAGACACAGAGGCACAGGGAGGTGAGTAGAGCACTGAGATACATTCAGCCAATCAGCTGACAGAGTTCATTTTATGACGTAGAATGTAAAAAACAAAAAGGTAAGGAATAAGTAATGGAAAAATACACATTGATGTCAAGGTTAGAAAATGATTTGTAAAACACAGCTTTATATGAATAATATCACATCTTATATACCTTTTTATCAAATATTTGGTGAGTAATGTTTAAGATCAAATGCTGAAGGTATGTAGTGCCTGAAGGGGGCTTTACAACCAGCTGTAATAACCTAAAGGCTCATGATCAAAGCTTCTGTGGCAACTATTATGCAGAGCAAGGACAATACAATGACATAATGAAGATCATCACTGTTAAATGAGAGCATCCTTTTATACCTTCACACCCATTCTGATCTTTTTAACATACCCAGTTTGGACTGTGCTAGACTGGGGAAGAAGGTTTTAAAATAATTAAGTATAGACTGTTATAAAGCAGCCACTAGAATAGTAGAACTGCAGTCCTCCAGACACACCCAGATGTTTCAAGTGACTGCACATGCAGACATACTGAGAGAATCTGAATTGTTGTCTTGTTTTCACTCCAAACTGTTAGTATTTGACTAATAGTACAAACAAATGACAAATGGATAACCTCAGGTAAACTGATTCATACGTCATTTAAAATGGGGAAACAACATGACACCGCCGCGGCAGCAACGTCATAAACATGACCTCTGACCCCCAGGAGCCATCTATCCTGCCAATAGGAGTCCAGGAGCTGAGCCAAGCCCAGGCGCCATGGGAACAGCTGTCAGAAACAGAGGGTGCACAGCCGGTTGTCATGGTAACGTGGTGGCGTCAAGCGCTGGGTGTCAGCGGGTGTCAGTGCACCAGCTGTTCCTGTTCTTAGAGCCACGGATTCATCAGTATTTCTGCCACTTCTACACATTCAGCAGACATGCACCACTAAAGCTGCATGGGGGGACTTTTTAATATAAAAATAAGTCTGTGTTCTCGGCTTAAATCCTTTGAGATTTTGGGAGGGTCTCATTATCTTTGAAAATCTCTAGATATAGCCTGGTGACATTTTTATTTTAGGTTTCCTGCCTCTTTGGGATAAAAAAAACAAAGGGGACAATTCAGCCAAAAACTGACACACCGCTTGAATGACACAGACATTTACTTTATGAATACATAAATACAAAATATAGAGTGTTCACCAAACATGTGCAAACTCTTTGTCACACACAGACACCAGCTAAAGTGTCAAATCCACAACATATTGAAAGATGATGTGACAAGCCAGATTCATCCTATCTGCATCAGCACACAGGTTCCATATTTATCATAACTCCTATACTACATTTGTATCATGAACACTACCTTAATGTTAACCTTAACCGTGACTCAGCAGGGACCCACACGGGTAAAAACATAATCTGTGTGTAAGTACAGAAGGAATCACTTTCCTTCAGGTAAGGACATGCTGTCTGTGCTCACTCTGCTGTGTGTTCATTGATGGCCGGCCTGAACCTGCTGCCTCCTCAGGGGTCAGCCACCAGGCCTGGATCACAGATGGTAAAGGACTACATCATTTTTGGTGCAGCCGACTGACTATTTCTTCGGTCAATTTCCTTCAAAAACTATTTGACAATATTTGCTTTGCTTGAGACCTGCATAGCGAAAGTCACAACACACACACCATTTCGTTTTTTACCTACATTTAGTTTAGTCTGAATCATACTGAGTCATCTTTCAAGTAAGCCAAAGAGATCAACTTAGTTGTCACTAACTTCACAGGCAAGTGTTTTCAGTGCAACATCTCTGAGAAGCCCACTGAATGCCACCTGCCCAGCAAACAGCAGGGAGACAAAGGTAGAAACGTACTTGTGTGTGTGTGTGTGTGTGTGTGTGTGTGTGTGTGTGTGTGTGTGTGTGTGTGTGTGTGTGTGTGTGTGTGTGTGTGTGTGTGTGTGTGTGTGTGTGTGTGTGTGTGTGTGTGTGTGTGTGTGTGTGTGTGTGTGTGTGTGTGTGTGTGTGTGTGTGTGTGTGTGTGTGTGTGTAGTGGAACATTTAAGGCTAAAGACCAAGATATCTTTCTCAGGGGTTGGTGAAGACCATAACAAAGATCCAGGCAGTTGTGGAAAGTAACTAAGTATAGTTACTGAAGTATTGTGCTTAAGTATGTTTTTGACATATTTTTACTTTAGTACAAGTATATTATTCTGAAATGGGTCATGATTTTACTTAAGTATTTAAAGTGTATGCTAATTTCTGCTCCACTACAATTCAGAGGTACATTGTGTGCTCCAATACATTTATTTACTACCTCTAGTTACTTTACAGATGTGGATGAATGATGTGAAATATAATCAACTCTATAATCAGACTTTAGTTCCACCTGGAGTAAATTCACAAGCTACCCTGCAGTATACAAAGTCATTCAAACTAGCTGCACCTTTACCAGCTTTGAGAACACTTATCATATATACTTAAACATATCATATATATTATTCTGAAATGGACAATTCCGCATTATGAGTACTTTTACTTTTAGTAATTTAAGGATATGTTGATGCCAATACTTTTGTACTTGTGTAACATTGTGATTGCAGGACTTTTAATTGTAATTCTTAATTTACTAAAGTACAAAATATGGGTACTTCTTCACCTATGTCCAGCTCCACACAAAACCCAGGGGATTTCTGGATGTACATGTTGCTAGCCAGACGGCTAAGAAGACACAGCTTGTGGATAAACAGCTTTGGAGTTACCAAAGGTGAAAGCAGAGGTCCCATTTAGCTAACATCTTGACCAAGACCAAACTGTCATAGTCTCTTTACACAGAGGGAACACATGTAGCTGCTACATTGTACTGCCATGTGGTAAATGCTTATATGCTGCTCATGCTCTTTCTGCATATCATGTATTTATTTTGCTATGTATATAAATGTCATGTTCTTAAATGTTGTATGTGAGGGACTACGGATGGAAACTAGAAAATCCGGCATGTTTACGTTTTTAAAGCATTATTTGTTTTAAATGTTCATCAATGTGCACTGTCCCTCGTCAAATAAACGATTAAATGAACATGAAAAATATATTTAAGTATAAAAGACATGAGCAAGTGGATTTTGCATAATAGTTGACCTTTAAGTAAAAGTACAAAAGTATCAGAATCTAAATATACTTAAAGTATCAAATGTAAAAGTATTCCTTATGCGTAATGGATCATTTCAGAATCTTCAAAATTCCCTCTGAAACTCACTCCCACAACCCATCAGAGACTGCACTGACCTCACCATCTTCAAAACACGTACAAAAACTCACCTCTTCAAACTGGCTTTTAAGGTGTGATTGTTGTTATATTACTCGATTTTAATGTGACTTTTACTATATTTATTTGTTGTCCTTTTGTACCTCTGCAAAGCGACTTTGAGCACCTGTAAAAGCACTTACAAAATAAATGTATAAATAGACGTCAAAGTTTATTTAATAATTTATTTTTATTTTGTATTAGCTAATAATCTAAACCTAGAAAGTAACTAGTAACAAAAGCTGTCAAATTAATGTGGTGGAGTAGAAAGTACATTAGTGGCTTCTAGATGTGTTGGAGTCTTTATATATACAGTCTGTCTATGGTTGGAGTAGAAGTATAAAGTAGTATACACTGAGAAAACTCAGGTAAAATACAAGTAGCTCAACATTGTACTTAAGTACGCCTACTTGAGTAAATGTACTTTGTTACTATCCACCACAGTATTACAGTATTTATGCTGGTTTCACTTTCACTCAAAATCTCAAAACCTATCATCGTTAGCGATATAGCTTGAAAGAAAACCGATAAAAGTGCCACCTGTGCTTCCATTGTTGATGTTGTGCTTGTCTGAGTTAGCATGTTTGTCCACAGCAACTGTTCCTTTGCTGCTAACGTCCACTTCCCAACGACAACACCTGCAACACGTATGAAAGTCGTCCTCTCTGCCTTTTGTGATTAATCCATGCTGGCTCGACAAGTTGGGGTAAAAGGAAGTCATTCGTTTCTGCATTGCTGTGGTTTAACCTACTGTACCGATCACGACCCTCGCATTTTAAACTGTCCAAAATAAGACGCTTCATCTGTACCGCTAACTAGTGGAGATGAGCTAGTCCGCTAGCACTACTTTTTGACACAGTGCTGTGACGTTGACTCAAGAAGCACATGGCTAATTTGTTTACGTTTATTAACCAATGAAATACAAGCTCTTTATTTGACACAGCTTTCAGCCAATCATTTGTAAGATTCATAGGTCATAAGAATACGTAATAGAAGTGCTGCCTAGATTTGTTTATTGGTTACGATTTAGGCTACTTTTTGTTTTACTTCCTTTTTTAAATATTATCTTTTTTAAATGCAGGATGTGTTTAGGGGGAACTAGCAATTGTTACTGATTACAGTTTAGAGTTACTCTCCTAACCCTGTTCACAATTATCAGAGGCGAGAAGTACTCAGATCTTGTACTTGAGTAAAAGTAGAAGTACCAGAGTGCAGGAATACTCTGTTACAGTAAAAAATCCTGTAATCAAAATGTTACTGAAGTAGAGGTACAAAAGTATTAGTATAAAAATACACCTAAAGTACCAAAAGTAAAAGTAGTCATTGTGCAGATTGGTCCATTTCAGAATAATATATATGATATATTTTATAATGATTGATCATTAAAGTGTTCTCAAAGCTGGTAAAGGTGCAGCTAGTTTGAATGACTTTGTATACTGCAGGGTAGCTTGTGAATTTACTCCAGGTGGAACTAAAGTCTGATTTAACACTTGATTATATTTCACATCATTCATCCACATCTGTAAAGTAACTAAAGGTAATAAATACATGTAGTGGAGTAAAAGTACACCATTAACTCTGAACTGTAGTGGGGTAAAAGTACAAAGACTGGACTTACAAACCTAAAACCTGAGAGATTGCCATCCTAGTTATTACTACTCATTATTTTTTTTAAGTAACCTATAAGCTCAACTGCAACTTGTTTATTATCTGACACAGTTAGCATGTGTCCGTCTTAGTGGTGTGAACGGTCTGAACTGGGACTGTCTCTCTCTTGGTCAACACCAGGGCCAGCAGGGACAGCCACAGATGGGTTAGCCCTGCTTGGCCTTGTCAAAACAAGTGTGCGAAAATGACACAAAGTTACATACACTCACATACACACATAGGCAAGTATAAACAATGACACAGACAGAAAACCCACATATACGCACACGTATGGGTTTGCCTCGCCTAGGGCCTTGCATTTGCAGCTCAGCATGTCCAAGGACTACCTCCCTCCCTCTCTCTTGTTCTGTTTATCTCTCCCTCTTGTGTCTCCACTCTCTTCACCAGTCATTGGTGTGGAGTTGTTCATTAGCACTGCTATGAATTCATTGCCCAAGGATGGAGAGGGAAAAGCTGTGCGTGTGTGTGTGTGTGTGTGTGTGTGTGTGTGTGTGTGTGTGTGTGTGTGTGTGTGTGTGTGTGTGTGTGTGTGTGTGTGTGTGTGTGTGTGTGTGTGTGTGTGTGTGTGTGTGTGTGTGTGTGTGTGTGTGCGCGTGTGTGTGTGTGAGTAGGGCAGAACTATTTATGTCTCATCAGCTGATTCCTGGTGACGGCTTGCAGAAGACTCCGTTGGAGAAGACACAAGAAGTTAGAAAATAAGGGTTGGCGATAACATTTTGTATCCATCCAATAGAAAGCAATTCTAGACCTCTAGAAACTCATTTCAGTCAGACAACTCACGTGTTTCTTTAATATGTTTACTATAGCAGCATATAGTTTGAGTTTGGCGTCTAGGCTCGGGCCTCATCACTCCACAGATTTACAAAGAACATTGAGTGATGATTACTATCCCCCCGAGCCTACAGGTGGAGCTGGGGTGGAAGCTGGGGTGGTGGTGGGTCAGGCGAGCAGCAGCAACGTGAAACACAGCAGCATGAACATGAACGTAGCAGTAGCAAGTGAACACAGCAGTGGCAGCAGCAGCATAGCGAGGCAGAGGCAGGACGACCTGGCAGCTTAAATAGAGTGGCATGTTTAGGAGAATGCGTTGGTTGGTTGTAAGAGGGACGAGGTGCGTCACGTGTTAATGTATCATTGGTGCTCGAGTTGACTGCCTGAACTAGCTCGCAGGCTTCGCCCCATTTGAGGTAATTGTATTTAACCTAAGTATTTTCATTTTATACTACTGTATACTTCTACTCTACTACATTTTGGAAGCCTTATTACTCCACTACGTTTATTTTACAGATGTTTTTACTTGTTACACACGATACTTAAGATAATATGATTATTTGGTATGGATGCCATCCAACATTATATTTAAGTATAACTAAAACTATGAGCGGGTTAACAGAAAATGTATTGGCAGCAATTCTGATACGATGTTTTTTGGCTCAACATTCAAGCTTCTTAAATGCTTTTGTTCAAAAATATTCAAAAATATTTTACTTAGGTACCATCCTCGATGCAGAACATTTACTTTAGTTAGTACTTTGACTGACATTTCTAAAAGCATTTTCCACCACTGGCTAAATCTGATTACTAAATGATTTGCCAAAGGTTAGCAAAGGAAAGGTTGGGGTTAAAAGTAAACAGGAAGAACAGGTGAGGAGTGATTTCTACATAGTCCTTGAAGTGTTCCCACCTCAAAAGGAGATGGGCGATGGAAAGAGAACAAGTGGAAAGGCAAAGGATGAACAAAGAGAGCCAAGACGGAAACAAGCGTGGGCCAGAGACCGGCGGAGGAGAGAAGCCGATGCATCCGGAGCCACTCTATAAATACCATGAGGAGAGGAGTCCATGATGGAAAGAGGATGGAGACAGGATGATGGGAAGAGGAAGGGAGGAAGGAGAGGAGGAGGAAAAGGAAAGGAATACAGCAACAGTTTCTAAAAGCAGGAACGTTTGTCATTTACTGGAAATGACGATTGAAGTTATGTGTCAAAAATGAACAAAAATGGTGTTTGGTGTGTGAAAGTAATGAAAAGAAGAAAGGAGAGCAACAGACGGGAGCTTAACCAAATGCAAACATCTTCTTTGTTTCTTATTTGCCTGCCATGACGACTACTTTCCACATTTGTCTCCCTCCACTGTCAAAAGGCTATAAAATGGTACTAACGTCATAATGCAAGCAGAAATAAAGCACCCAGATGGCCAGTGTGTGTATCTAACTATAGGGCAGCCATTTCTCAAACAATCTGGTCGATCCTCCCTGGCTCAATGTCTTGGGTTCTTTCAAGGAACCAATGTAACAGCACCATCTGACTGCTGTCGTCACATGAAGCTGCAGGTTTAGGATGCAATCTTCAACAAAAGTAAATCTAACCTGCTGTGTTCTCTATCATTTCATTTTGAGGAGAATCTGGATTTCATGGCGTCTACTCTAGAAGATAGATTTCCTTTTCGTACAAAGGTTACATTCATATACGACTAAACTTTGTTCTTCAACTGATTTTAAAACTAACACAAATGTTCTCCCAGATTCAAACTAATGACCTTTACACATTAACATCTCCTGGGAGAGTGTCTTGCACCTGGTTACCCAAATATCCACCGCAACCTCTTTCATACACGCACTTAATAGATGCATTGTTAAATATCAAAAACAACTTGTGGGAGTCATGTGAAGCACACTATTTATATTTCCCTTGAATTCAGCGTGACATATTGGATGTGTTAACAAAGATTGGATAAAGTTAAGTAATGTAGGTTTCAACATTTTCTCACAACATGCATTTGTTTGGTGTTGAGTTAGTCCTTTAGCCTGTTAGCTTTAGCCTGTCCTCAGCCCATAGAGTGGTGCAGTAATGAGTCCTAAAACAAGGAAACGTCTTAGCATTTACCCACTCCTGGTGCCCTTGTCTCGAGGTCAGTGGTTTTTGAACGTGATTGTGGTTAGAAGCCTGAAATAAGATATTTTCACGTTTTGTTCTTCGATATATAAAACATGCCAGTATTTACCCCACATGCAACCATAATATAGTTCGTTCATAGCCTAACGCTAGCCTTTTATTTCTGCTTGCATTTATCCTTCGAAAATGACAAAGAGGTTTTAAAATGTAGAGATTATCCTGCTGAACAAAACATGTTAAGTATCATAAAGGTGTGTTTGCCACGGAGCTTCTTTTCTGCAATACACCCAAATCAAACGGGGAAATCCCATTGCGCTTCAATGCTAACTTCCAAGTCAGCCTACAAAGAAACATCACCACTGCACCACTCTGTAGCCTCAGCCTCTCCCATATAGCCACTGCTTGGATATTGATAACTCTTTTTAGTGATGTTGTGGGTGTTTTATCCGTATTTATAGAGCAGAGTGCTTTTTTTGGCATGGATCTTTGTGTCTATCACTCTATCTCTCTCTCTGTATTCATCTATTTTTTTTCATTTATATACCTCTTACTCTTCCTCCTTATTTCCTTATTTCCCTATCCTCTTTATAGCTATCTCTTATCTTCAACACTTTACATTGAATTCCACTCTTTCAAAGCCAAGTAATTGATACAAATGTTCTCTTCCACATCGCTGCATATGTGCAATTCAATTTGTACTGTCCTCTTCTTCCGTCTCCTTCTCTCCTAAATAAGAAGCCACACATACACAAAGCCTGTGACCTCACACAGCCTGTGACCTCACACAGCCTGTGACCTCACACAGCCTGTGACCTCACACAGCCTGTGACGTCACCTCACACAGCCTGTGACGTCACCTCACACAGCCTGCCGGGTGATGTAAGTCATGAATGGAGATGGTGGTGTAGTATTTGTAGAGTAATTATGTGTGACCTCTAATCCCCTCACTATCCCAGCAACCCTGGCTAGCACTCCTCTGTTGCCTCCCTCCTTCTTCTTCACTTCATTTTCCATGCCCCCCCCCCCGACCTCCACATGCCGAGCTACACATAAAATAAATTGTAGTGTTGATTTGTTTCGCAATCATCACTGCTAGCATCATGGCTAATAAGTTCCAAATGTTGTGCTTGAAAAGTGAAGTGGTTTGTGGGGCTGTCCCGAATACCATTTTTCGGGCTCCGGATATTCGGTAGTAATCAGCAGCGAATATTCGAATATTCAATAAATTAAATTTGGCAGCCGAATAGTACTCCAACGAACGAATATTCGGATATTCGGATATTCGGGTCCAGCCCTAGTGGTTTGTATTTAGTGATTGTTTTGTTCCCGCTTTAATGACATTTCAGTGGTGTACAAGTTGTTAGTCTTGTAATACACACATTTGACTTTCAGTAGGAGGGTTTTATTTTGTGTTACTAATGTGTTCTTTAAAGAAGACGCAACATGCTTTTTGATAAGGGAGCAAGACAAACTAAAGTGATAATTAGGGTTTAGTATTTTTGGGCTTCCCTTTGAGGAACCAAAACAGCTCATGGTTGGTAAAAAACTGGTCTGAAGGAGGCAGCGGTTACAATACAGTTAATCAATACAGTTTAAGTACAATAACATCATATAATTAAGCACATAGAGAGATGTTGACTAGTCTTGTTAAACAATAGCATGTTATAATTGTCAATGTGAGAATGTTAGCATGCTAATGTCAGCGTTTTGCTCAAAATACAATTGTGGAAGTGCTTCAGACTATTCATAGTTCTATGGAATTCAGTGTGATATATTGGATGAATAACAGTCTCTTTACCAGAAAGTATAAAGTAGGTTTCAAAATGTTCCCACAACATGCATTTCTGATGATTTTGGAAGGATGATAGAGGCTTCGGCTGACTTGGTTAGAGTGGTTAAGATGCTAATGAATCAAAATTGTGACCTGCTCATCTGCAGAGCCAGACACACAATTCAAACTCAATTCAACTCCTCATAGCACAGTATGTTGTTACATTAAACATAATCTAATCTAAGCATATCAGACATTTTGACTTGTCCTGTTAAACAATAGCATGTTACGATTGTAAATGTGAGCAATTGAGCAAGTTAGCATGTTAGCGTTTGGCTCAATAACTATTTGTGGAAGTCATGCTCATCAGACTATTCATATTTCCATTGAATTCAGTGAAACATATTCTATACATTACAAAGAACATTCTCTTTACAAGGATTTACCAAAATGCGTTTCAGATGATTTAGTAAGGATACTAATCGGGACTTTAGCTGAGTGTGTTGGGCTAGTTCAGGTGCTAAAAAAAACATTTTCTATAAAAATGATGAGAGCTGCTAATCGGCTATGAAATACGGCCAGAAAACAAAACATCAAAATAACCATATAGAGACATTTTTGTAACATGGGGCTACACATGAGTCAGCCGCTCCGGATATAACCCCATCTCCTCTGACCACAAACACAGACTGAGGAGGGAGGAGGGAGGAGGGAGGGAGGGAGGAGGGAGGAGATGTAGAGAGCCCGGTCAGCCCAAGTAGAATGCATTCTCATTCAACTTTAATGCTGGGGAGGTCTGAGAGCACTAAAGAGGCACTGAGCTCGCTCAGGTCTCTCACTCTCAACACACTCACTCTGACTCCCACCCAGCCACACCACCTCCCCCCCTCCTCCGTCACTGTCCCACACAGTGTCCACTATCTGTTTCTGCTGGAGCTAATGATCAACCAAATCTGCACAGCTGTATAAACATACAGTTTCCCAAACTGCACAATGAAGTCAAAGACCAAAGCTTGCGCACAGGTTAAAGGACTTGTGCTCTTTTAGAGAAAAGAGAAAACAATAGCAGTCCAAGAATATATCATAGTTTTGATTTACGCGGGGGACACGTCTCCACCACTTTTTCAAAGTATATTTGTTAGAAATGTTCTTAAAAATAACATGCACAGAGAAATCTTATAAATGAGAAAGGGTTATTTGCACAACATGTACAATCTCCAGAACAGTTGGTCTGTTCACACTTGGTGGGTGTATCTCTGGGGACCCAAGTGGACTTGCGACACATTTAATATTAGTAAGCTTTGAATAGAAAATAGAATAGCAAACCTGGCTCCCGCTCTGCAGACGCGCGGCACAGGCACTGCAATAGTTGAATAAACTATTGAGCTAGAATAGCCTCAGATTTGCAAACACATTAAGATCTTTGTGTCTTACAGCGACTTAATACTTCATAACTTAGATGACCAAATATGTATATATGCTGACAGTTATTTTACTCTTATTTTTACTCATCTCCTATTTCATAGTCTTTTATTATTATTATCATTATTATTTAAAAAAAATTCTTGATTTTATTTTTGATTAGATTAATCTGTGTGAATCTGTGCTGTCCTGTTTTTTCACGCTCACCCTGTTGCTGTTTGTACAACTGAATTTCCCCACGGGGATTAATAAAGGTCCATCTTATCTTATCTTATCTTACTGTACTGAGCAGCCTGCTGAAGTACTTTCTCATGTCTCCACCTCCCTTTCTCCCAAGGACATACTGCAGTTTGTGCAGCTATGTATGTTGGCCTACTCTACTGCACTTTTCTTTTTAACGTTTGTAGCTAGATAACAACATGCGCTATAATCTTATGACGATGTGACCAGCTCAGTAACCGCATAATTATCATATTGGACAAATCATTTAAAGCGTGGAGGCATGTCAGAGTAGAGGCATACCATTTCTTTTTTTTTAAAAGAGCACAATATGTCATTTTAAAGTAACTCCGACCGATGTGTCTCAAACTGGCAACAACAAAAAAGCATCTTAGGAGAAGACAATAAACTGCCTTTCTTAATATATTTTCAGTATGAGAAAATAAGGACCTTTTTGAACATTAAAGTAAAGGCACTAAATACTAATATATCAACTTGAAAATGAGCATAATATGTCCTCTTTGAATTGTGTTAATGTTACCCCTTGAGTTTATTTGAAAAAACATAAATAATGTGCGTGTTACCAATTCAAGTATTTCAATGAAGTTGGTCCAACTATTGTATTTTTTCAGTGTTAACAAACTAGGAAGCAAACGCAAGATGCAGCTTTATGAGACATGCTGCAAAGATGACAGAAATGTAGACAAAACAAGAATGCACACACACACACACACACACACACACACACACACACACACACACACACACACACACACACACACACACACACAAATCCCACTGGCTTTCATTCCTCCAGGTGTTACAGACACACCCGACTGCTTTTGAGTTATTTTAATTCAGAGCAAAGTGTGAAGATTCAATCCAGCACACTCTAAACACACTCTAAACACACACACACACACACACACACACACACACACACACACACACACACACACACACACACACACACACACACACACTATCTCCAGCTGTCTGTGAAAAGAGTGGCTGCAAAGCAACAGGACAGTCTGTACAGTAACAGAGGCGTTCTGTCTTTGCAGGACTGACTTTCCTTCTGCGAGCGTTCATCCTCACACCGAGAGAACAGCAACACCATCTGTGTGTGTGTGTGTGTGTGTGCTGCATTGTGGGTGCTGCCTCTCACAAGTACTGCAGTACACATGCTGCATGGACTGTACAGATACTTTGTGTATGTGAGGCTGTGGATTGTGTGTGTGTGTGTGTGTGTGTGTGTGTGTGTGTGTGTGTGTGTGTGTGTGTGTGTGTGTGTGTGTGTGTGTGTGTGTGTGTGTGTGTGTGTGTGTGTGTGTGTGTGTGTGTGTGTGTGTGTGTGTGTGTGTGTGCGCGTGTGTGTGAGAGTGCAGGTATGTGTACACCTTTGAAAAATAGGAGCGGTTACTCGTTTCCATTAGAAATCAAATGCACACGTTACACCCACACGGACACCGTTTCATAATGTAATACTTGAATTCAACAGTGGGCCAAACTGAAACAGGTTAACAAGAGAAAAAGAGGTGGAGAACATCAACAGCAGCCAGTGGACTGAATATTTAAATATTTCAGGAACTGCTTCCAAGTGTGTGCTATTTTCAGACCTGATCCATAATTCAACATTAGCATTTTTCTTGCTGAAACCTTATCCAGATTGCTTTAGTAAGAATCGGTTTCACTAGTGAAAACATTTGGTAACTTGTCATAATGCTAGCTGTTACTGTTTAAGACAATACACTGTGAAAACTATGCTATCAGGAAAAAGGATTTGTACAAACGAGAGAGATATTTATTAAAACAAGTTTAGTGGACAAAACGTCTGCTGTTGGATAAACGCTAACATGCTAACAAAAAAAAGATTTCAATTCTTCATGCAGAAAAAGTATTTATGCTTTAAAAAGGCCATTTCACACATTCCCTCTTATTAAAGTGAAATGTGTAGCAAACAGTTGTGCACTTTTACATTTAGCAATATTAGCATTTTGAACGTGAAACACAACATTCCTTGGTTTCAAACAATGAATCAGTATATGTATATATATCAGCCTATAATAATACTGTCAATTAAAATGTGTAAATAACTCATATGCCAACAATCAATGTCCTTAATGGTGTGAATAAATCCAATAAAGTTGCGCTGTTCAAATTTGACTCAGACATTTGGAGATTAAGGAAAGCTAATAACTACAGCATAAGGATATTGTTTAAAAATCAAAGAGTATATTTGCCCAGCACTATCAGAGCTATTCATATCATTTGAATTTATGACACATTTTCAGAGAATCAGCAGAAATGTAGAAACAGCTGTTTGCTGCTTGCATGGCTCTGTCTCATATTCACATCCCTGATACGAGAGGAAAGGAAGTCGAACTTAAAGGGCCCATGTCATGCTTTTCTGGTTATTACCCGTCCCCTTGTGTGTTATGAAGGTTTTTATGCATGTAAACGGTCTGCAGAGTCAAAAACCCTCAAAGTACACCCTGTAGGGAGTAAAACTCTAACACAGAAAAGACCTGTCTATGCTGCCCCAGAAGGCCTCGTTGGAGATTTCTCATTTTCCATTGTTTGCTTCCTGGGTTCCGTGACGTGTGAATACCCAAATCAACAACAAATGACCGGATTGGCCCAAATGGACCAATCCGCGGAGCACCTCACACACCAGGATCCCTTGGCTAACTAACAGGGAGTCCCCATTGACTTGCATAGAGCTCCCTGGTTGGTAATAGACGAGTTGGGATGGCGGAGAAATGCTCTCCGCAGACCCATTCTCACAGCGTTATCAACCTTTTTCTTTCTCAATATCAAGCCACACTTATTGTTTTTACTTCGGCTGTGAGTGTTTGTGTGTGCTCAGGATGAGTTTCGCTGTGTCTCTCTGTATCGCCGACCCGGAAACCTGTCTGCTCCTCGCAGCAGCGAGCAGCAACGAGCCTTGCAACGTCCCGACCAATCAGAGCACACTGGGCTCACAGGGAGGGGGGTGCAGGAGCTCCAACAAGCCGTTTAGGACAGAGAGTGAATACACATACTTTACAGAGATGCTGTATGAGAAACCAATGTGAGTTTGGAAAATTGAACAATGTAAATCTATTCTAGTATACCTCAACAATGGAATTATGATCAGTAGAAATGGCCATGACATGGGACCTTTAAATTGTTTTTACCACTATGAAATGAAACCAGGCTAAGAAAGCGTGTCCGTCTATGGATCTACGTCGTGTTTCAATACACGAACAGTGCTGCACCTACGCAACAAACACCATCGAGCACACAGCAAAAAAAGTGATAAAACAATCAACTATAGAAGCAAAACTAGACCAATCAGATTCAACTATGTACATTCTCAGTTGGAGACGCTGACAGTACAATATCAACACTTACATAGCTAATGTGAACTTTGTGATGACTAGTTATTACCAGCAGTCCTTTAATAATACATAAGTAGATTTGATTCGTTGTTGATATATAACATTGATAAGAGCATCGTTAAACTATCTTTTAAAGATTAAAGAAAAATATATTTTTCTCCTGAGCCTAATCTTGACCTTGGCTAGCAAACTGCAGTGGACAGTAGCAGCCATATCAGACAGAAAGGGGGGGGGGGCTTTGATGCCCTCTATATGCACCCTGTAGCCTGCAGCCTGGGGGAGGCCTGCTGAAGAGATTAGGAGTGTGTTTGTGTGTGCATTTGTGTGTGTGTGTGTGTGTGTGTGTTTTGGGACCCCTCACAGAAGATCTTCCCACTCTTTGAGTCACCCCCTTTTCTCTCTTTTCCCCCCATTCTAATCCTTAAACCTCTTAATCCTCCCTCCTCTCCCTCCTCTCCCTCCTTCTGTGCCCTCGCTCCTGACTTCCTTCCTCTTCCGTCCATCTGGTGTCAAGGGGCCAACAAACACCTTGTGTCGGCCTCAGATCAAAACAAGGTTGAAGAATTTCAGAAATGTTAGAAAGAATAAAAGTAAAGCGAGATGTGAATTCCATTTGCGTACTATTATACTCATAGAGTGGTGCAGGAATGAGTCCTAAAACCTGGAAATGGGTTAGCATTTGACCACTTCCTGATTCCTTGTCTGGAAGTCTTTATTAGTTGTTGGTTAGATGCCTGAAATAAGATATGTGCTCAACAAAAGCATAGGAGATTTTCATAAATATTCCAATGATGAATGTCGGAAGTTGCTCTGCGTCATAAACAGTGACTGAGTGAGGCTACTACATGTCATCATGCTGAACATTAGCCACCTTCAGCTTAGCGGTGTCGATGCGCAGCCATGTGACCGTGATGTACGGTAGTTCCTTTATATCCTAACATTAGCTTTACACTTCTGGTGATTGCATTTATACGCTACGAGAATCATAAAGTGGGTTTAAATATTTGAAAAGGATCCTTCTGAACAAAGCGTGTAAGTATTATAAACGTGTGTTTGCCACATATCTTATTTCTGAAATATTCCCGAAATCCAATGGAAGAATCCCATTGCTTTTTCTGAGGAAGCACTTGTGATGCTGACTTCAGGAGCAACAATTCTACTCTATACTGGAATATAAGAGCAGATAAAAATATATAGGGTAACCATACCATACTGAAGATTACAGAAACACAATATTGAGAGTCTGAATATAGAAAACTAATCATATTTGACACAAAATCTATAGCAAAAGTTCGCCAAAGATCTTATTTTCTGCAATATTCCAGAATCCAAGAGAAGAATCCCATGGCTTTTTGAGCAGGGAGCTCTTGAGATGCTAACTTCCGGGTCGGCCTACAAAAACACGTCATCACTGCACCACTCTATAGCGTGTACATGCCTTAGCAACACAAGCAGGTGCCTCCATTAACCCCATCCGTCACTCCAGCACGTCCCAACCCGTCTGAAATGTCTACAGCCTCTCCGCCGAGCACATCAATATTTTACACATTGTTTCTATATTTACATTTTGGAAACCTCAAAAGGTCCCAGGGGCTGATGGGAGCTTTTGATTCAAGAGAAAATATGTCCTGCTGTGCTGTAAGAGTTTTCTACGTCACAGCATGGGAGAGGTTGGTCACTGCTGCAGTCAGCACTTCACTCACTCCCCTCTGCATGACTAACATCCTCTGGATTAGGAACTCAATGGAGGTTTATCAAGTCAATGGAGGGAGTCTCTGAAGTCTGTAGTGTATTAGAGGTGGACAAAGTGTTCGTTAGCACTTTGAATCAGTGAGTCCAGCTGCTGAATTCCCACAGCGAATGATTGGCCCAGAACCTGGTGTCCTGGCTCCGGGACACGTTGGTTTCTGCCAGGCTGGAGGGGGGTAACCTCGTGGCAGATAACATCCAGTATCAGTTTAACCTTATCACTGCCAGCTGCTCCGGTATCAGGCAGCTGGCCAGGGGAAGAGACCTGACGTCAGGAACAGAATGTTCATCGTCCACTGTTCATAACTACTCAAATGGGTTCTATGAGTTACGCTGAAAGGGTGGTTTGAAATATATTGCTTACAAGAAACTTTATCACAGAAATAATTAAGACGATGTATCAGGTTTAAACGAATGTAATTGTACACAG